>NC_140170.1:10444328-10501828 GCF_963971535.1 Notolepis coatsorum | reverse complement strand
GTTTACCTCTACCATCTGTTCTCTCCCCTCCAGGTAGGATTGCATCCAGCTCACTGATAGGCTATCAAAACCAATTGCTTTTAGCTTGTCCATTAGAATGGAGTGATTGACAGTGTCGAAGGCCTTTTGTAGGTCCAGCATGACCATGCCGCAGTATTTGCCAGCGTCCACCTCTTGTTTGATGTGGTCGTTCAAATAGAGGAGGCATGTGTCAGTGGAGTGGGACGTTCTGAAGCCAGATTGGAATTCGTAGATTAGGTTTTTTTCCGCCAGGTACTTTTCGACCTGTTCGTAGACTATTTTCTCCATGACTTTCGAGATGGAGGTAAGAATAGAAACAGGGCGGTAGTTGCCTGGGTCTAATTTGCTGCCCTTTTTGTGTAGAGGGGTCACTCTCGCAATTTTGAAGTCCTTGGGGACGTGCCCCTGTTTTATAGAGAGGTTTATTATGTGTGTGATGACTGGGGTGATGGCGGCTGCTGCGTCTCTGAGGAATTTGGAGGGGATGTTGTCATGGCCAGTGGCCTTGTTAGGTTGGAGGGCGCTCAATTTTTTGAGTACCTCATCGGTTGTTACCATTTCAAGTTTGAAGTCGTCTTTGTGGACCCCTAGGTTTTTGTAGTATGCTACTATGTGTTCTACCCCATAATGCCCTATAATATGCCCTATAATATCACATCGAGATATGTAAGAAACCACACTTTCCGGCACATTTTTTCCGGTTGAAACCAACGTGATGCGATCAGTTTTTTAGCTACTGTGATACCCGATAAAACCAATCTTTTTAGTTGTGGATTCACTGCAAACTCAAAAACATCATTCAATAGCAATACCGCGGGGTGTACAGGTATATTCCAAAATACGAGTATTGATAATTGTTGGGACACATCTTTCCAGAATGCCTTAACTGGTGGGCAGTCCCAATACATGTGCATAAATGTTCCTTCGTCCCCATTTGTACATTGGGAGCATTTGGAGTCTTGTATAAGCCCCATTTTGCACAGCCTTATAGGAGTCAAGTATGTCCTGTGAATATAGTTCAGATTGATTTGTTGATGATCCGGGTTCCTTGATGTAAGTCGGACATTTGCCCAGGCTCCTTGCCAATCAAAGTCATTTTCTAGGTCTGGTATATCCCTCCTCCAGACATTGTCTAGTTGAAGGGTTTCATACGAGGACGTTAGTAATTGGTAATAAAAACCTGATACAAAACCTCCCAATGTATCTCTTTCATAGAAAAATTTGTGGTATCTGTGGTGTTCAATTGGTATGTGTAATGGAACACCGTGAGATCTCATACAAAGTCGTAACTGTATGTAAAAAAGCCATGTGGACTCGGTGAGGTTAAACTTTATGCATATTTCGACATAACTACAGAGGCCCTTGTTATTAAAAATATCCCCTAATGAGTGTATGCCTCTTTCTTCCCATATAGGGAATCTTATAGGTCGTTTTCCCATTAAGAGAGCATTGTTATTGAATATGGGAGTGTGATTATGCCATACTTGAGGGTTAGGAAATTTCCTTTGTGTTTCCCGCCATGTCCTGATTGCATGGGTTATTATTGGGCCAAATTCTCGCTCACAATGCTTGATTGAAAGTTTAGTGTATGCTATGTCTTTCAATCTCTGTGGGGCTACTATGTTTTCTTCTAATTTTCTCCAAGATACCAAAGCCTCGGGGTCAAACCATATCTTCTTCAATGGTCTTAATGTGAAGGCATTAAAATATTGTAAAAAATCTGGGACTGCCATGCCACCGTCTGCTTTATTTCTCTGTGCGGTGGATCTTTTTATGCGAGGTGGTTTGTTATTCCAAATAAATTTGTATGTGGAGGTTTGTAATCTTTTCCAGTAGCCCTCTGGAGGAGGTAACGGAAGCATTGAGCTGAAGAAATTGATTCTTGGTAATACATCCATCTTAACTATTGATACCCTTGCCTGTACTGAGTTTTTAAGTTTTGCCCACCTGTCCAGGTCGTCCTTGATTTTGTTCTGTATTTTTGTGTAATTGTGCTTCACCGTTTGTCTTATGGTGGGAAATATTTCCACACCCAAGCATCTGAAATGTTTGACCATGGGTATCGCACCTGGGAGGGTTGTCTCTTTTTTTGCACTGGTGTTAAGAGGAAGAAAAGCCGACTTAGGCCAATTTATTTTAAATCCCGATAAATCACCAAAGTTCTCTATCAACTTGAGTATAAGCGGCAATGTGTTGTTGGGGTTTTGCATGAACAATATTACGTCGTCCGCATATAAACTAATTTTATGATGTGTGCCCTTGATTACTATTGGTTCTATGTGTTGGGATTGTCTTATAAATTGTGCTAAAGGTTCTAATGATAGATCGAATAGTCCGGGACTAAGAGGGCAACCTTGTCTGGCTGAGCGTGATACCGGAAAGATATCGGAGATGAATGTGCCTGTTGTAATCCTGGCCGATGGGTCCTTGTATAGTACTTTAATCATATCAATGAAACCTTTTCCTAACCCCATCCTTTCCAATACTGCCCATAGAAACGACCATTCCAACCTGTCAAATGCTTTCATAGCATCCAGGGATAGTATCGCCTTAGGTGTGATGTCCTCTTTGTCTGTATCTAGTACGTGCAGTATTCGCCTTATGTTATCATTGATCAGGCGACCTTTTATGAAGCCTGTTTGGTCCGGATGAACTAAAGACGTCATATGCTTTTGCAATCTGATGGCTAATATCTTAGAGTACAGTTTGACATCGGTTCCGAGGAGGCTTAAAGGACGGTAACTACCGCATTCAGTGGGGTCTTTGTCTTTTTTGTGAAGAACTGAAATGAGTGCGGTATTTTGGTGTTCAATGAAGCTTCCCTCTTTGACTGAGTATAAGATCATATTTAGTAATAAGGGTCCAAATATGTCCCAGCAAGAAATGTACATTTCTGATGGGATACCGTCAATTCCCGGAGCTTTGCCGTTTTTCATTCCGGATATGGCCTTCTTGAGTTCTTCTAATGTGATCGGTACTTCTAACTGTTTAGCGTCTTCATCCGTAAGTTTAGGGAGAGTAATTTGATTAAGATATGTGTCTAATTTGTCTTGATCAAAGGTCGTTTCTGAGTTATATAAATCAGAGTAGAATTCTTTGAATGTATCGTTTATTATTTTGGGTTCTATTACTAGAGCTTGTTGTTTCCTAATGGCAGTTATATCTGCAAATTTTGCATTAATTCTTAGTCGCATGGCTAATAGGTGACTAGGTTTAGAACCTTGGAAGTACTGCTGTTGTCTAGTGCTGCGTATTTGCAATTCCGATTTTTGTCTGTACATTGCTTTGATCTCTGTCTTTAGAATGTTAACTTGGTTATCTAGTCTAGTAGAGTTGTTGTATTTTAAAGAATTAAAAAGCGTTGAGTAAAGCGTTTCCATTTCAGACAGTTTTGTGTTTTGATTTTTGCGCAATATGGAGGTAAATCTATCCGAGAAATCCTTGATCATATTCTTTACCGACATCCATAATATTCTGGGATCTTGCACCGAGTTAGCATTATCTTGTAGGAATACTGTGAGAGCTTCTTTAATTTGTGTAATGAATTCCTTGTTGTTAAGCAGCATCGAATTAAAACGCCATCTTGGGGCCCGGGTAGATAGTGTACCAAATGTTGCTTTCAGGATTAAGTAGCAGTGATCCGATAGCGCATTGGGTGTCATTTCCACTTCATATTTATCAAATATTCTCGGGGATGCAAAGACGTAATCAATTCTGGATAGTGTGTTGTGTCTCGCCGAACGACAGGAGTACTTGCGGGTCATGGGGTTAAGTGAACGCCATAAATCAGTTACTCCTGTTGATTTCGACCAATCTTTTAATGCTTTAGATGAATTCTTTTGTTCGCTGGAGAAGGAACGGTAAGTTTTGTCCATCCTTGGGTTCCAAATGGCATTAAAATCCGCACCTATTATATATGAGTACTCGGGATGGTTTAACATTTCTCCTGTTAGTGAAGTGAAGAAACCCACTTCGTACAAATTCGGGGCATATACCGCTGCCAATGCAATTTTCCTGTTATTGTGTATGATCCTAGCTATAGTTATGCGCCCCTCAGCATCCGACCATACCCCTTTCAATTCGATATTTTATTTGCGTCTGACGACTATGGCTACCCCTCTAGTTCTCGTAGCAAAAGAAGAGTGACTAATATTATGGTATATGTTATCCGCTAACGTATTTATGTCTCCCTCTAAAATGTGCGTTTCGCTTAATAGAGCCACGTCCACATGTTCTTTTTTCATCAGTGTAAGCACACTTTTGCGCTTGTGTTGTTTGTTTATCCCACCGGTGTTCCATACCATTATATTCAAACTAGCCATAGTCTATGCATGTTTTCGTGTAGTTTTTGGTAATGTTTCTGGAGTATGAAGCTACAATAGATGCACATCCAATTAATGAGGTCCCGTTGAGAGCTGAGCTTAAGAACATATATATATACAAATAAAAATCCCCTATTTTCCCCTCACCCAGAAAGTCGAACATGCCGGTGTTCCAAGAACACATCCTCCGCAATTGACTTTCTCCCATGGTCCACCGGATTGCCCAAACTGAGCATTGTAATCCTAATTTTCCTATGCTCATTGCCATAGGATCTAACATTTCCATTCTATTACAATAGAATGTCGCTTTTGGTCTTGCACCTTCCCTTACTGTAATGAAGTATTGTGATAAATAACCTAAAGATAAAAATAAAAAATAAAATAAAAAAAAAGAGAATAAACCTTTATCGACATATTCCTTTGAACCCTCCACCAACGTGTGGGGGAAAAAAAGGAAAAGATTGTAGAGCAATATTGACACCTTAATGTGAAGAACATTGGAAAAGAATAATGTAAGTTAAAATATATTTAAAAAATATAGAGTAATATTGACACCTTAATGTGAAGAACATTGGAAAAGAACAATGTAAGTTAAAATATATTTAAAAAATATAGAGTAATGAGAAGAAAAAATTAATTAAAATAAAAATCAATGGAAAGATATAGATAAGGAATAAGAGATAAATAATTATCAACGTGGAGAAGCCACTAGAACCGATTTAACTGATTAGATAAGATAGAAAAGCAGCGCCTTTTAGCGCTTCAATGTGCCTTTAATGGAGTGATTACTTAAATTGTTAGAATAACCTTGCTGTGCTCATACGTTTATGTGTGGTTAATTTTAAAGTATTATTAAGGACTGATTGCACTTCATTTAATTTATTATCTGCTATGTGTATGCACTCCGAATGTTATTGTTAGAGTTGTATGCTTCGTTGTCATGGTGCCTTATATTCTAGAAGGTTGTAGAATATACTAGTGCCTAGACTATTTTACATTCCAGAATGATCTAAGAGACCCAGGGCATTTGAGCGATAAACCTAGAATATTCCAGATAGATCTTTTTGCATTGATATTTATTTGTCCCCTCAGAGACCAGAGATTGAAATTATAATGTATTATGAATCGTATTATACACAGTACACTTTGTTATAGACGACTTCCATATCGTTTGCTACTTTGATGAACACAACAATGTCATTCAACACTGGTGGAATGACCTCATTGATGAACACAATAAAGTCATTCCAACACTGGTATATATTTAGAGAGAGGCTTAACTGATTCCGGCATTTTCGTCATGCTTTGGGTTATTTGCTGCATTTTGATTCAGGAAATCCTCAGCTTCAAAGGGTGTATATGGACCTGACCTGCGGCCGTTGGTGCCCAAGAATGATAACAGCGCCGGATATGCTAGCCTTGGCTTGTAGCCGGCTTTGTACAGCTTTTGCATCACTTCTTTGTATGGTTGACGTCGGATGATGGCCTCTCTGCTCAAATCTTCGTAGATAAATATTGGTTTATCACCATACTTCAGCTTCCCACGTTGGTTGCGAGCATATTTGATGATGTCATCCCTTGTTGTAGTTTTCCGCAGAGTGACAATGATGACTCTCGGCCCGTTGATACTTTGCCCCTGGGAACCAATTCTGTAAACTTGTTCCACTTCTGGCACTTTGTTTGGATCGGAGTTTTCCAAAATCGTTGATAACTCTTTTGGAAAGTTGATGTCTTCGCAGTTCACTGCTTCATCAAGCCCCACAATGCGGATGTTATTCCGCCTGTGGTAACGATGGGTTTCTAGTTGCCTCTCCATCACTTCGTTTTTGAGCAATTTTATTTCCCTCCGATATTCATCTTTAGCTCTTTCCATCTCTTCTCCCATCTCTGTCAAGCTGCCTTCGTTCGCTTTGACTGCTTTTGTGTTTTCTGTCACCGAAATCTCCACTGTCGTGATTCGCACGGACAGCAAAGTGACTGCTCTCATAACCTCTTCGAATTTAGTATCGATGTGTTCAGCGTGTGCGACCAACTGTTCTTCTACGTGTGCTTTGAAAGCGATCATCTGTTCTTTTATCAGGGTAGTCAGAGAGTTGAAGTCGGGCTGTGCAACTGAACTGCTTGTGTCAGTTGATGTTGTTGGAGCAGTGAGGGATCCGATGGATGATTGTGCTATTATCTTCTCAAAATCGCCTGCTTTTTCCTTCACGGTACTTTTTTCTGATGTTCCTGCTATGTTGTCATCTGTTGTCTCCATCTCGGGGCCAGTTGTCCTTGGTCCCTGTGTATTCTCATCTATATTCCCCGCGCCGGGGCTCACCAACGGATCTGCCACAGCGTCGCCTGTCATTGTAATAATTTATAATTTATAATTTAGGACCTGCTCCGAGGTCATCATTTGGCACACATGCGAACCATGCATACAATGCGTATCTGCGATTAACCCATCCCGTCGTCCTTCCCCCCCAAGGGCAGCCGGGAGCAGACAGGCGCCACGTGAGCCGCGCCAGGGGACCAATCCAAGTGCTCCTGTCCGTCTTCGTCAAGGACGCCACAGCGTTAGCGATCTTGTTGTTGTGCATGTTTTTCCATTGGGTTTATCTTATCGGGGGGGGAAACCCTTGCGAGCACGGGGAGAACATGCAAACTCCACACAGAAAGGCCTGGGAGATACCCCACCTGGGTAACTGGCATCATGGAAACCTGGTCCCCAAGCGGGATTCGAACCCTGGACCTTCTTGCTGTGAGGCGACAGTGTTAACCACTACACCACCGTGCCGCCGTCTTTGACCAAGTTTCAATCTGCGCCGTTAGCTTTGCCGTTTCTTGTTTCTTTCCCGTCTTTTCCCTATCCCTAACCATGTTGTCTTTTGATATAGTTAGTAGAAGGTCTTATCAATACATACGATGTGGTCTAGTCTCTTTTGGTACTGTCCAAATAAGGTTTTTAAACGAAATTAACGATAACGGGAGCGGAGCTATAACCAATTGCGTGCGCTACATATTGCAGCTTAACCGGAAGTCAGAAAAAAAAAAAAACACTTTTTTATGATAATCAAATAAAGAGCTATTTTCCAAAACGCATAATTTTTTTTACTTTTGTAACTTATTTTCAGAAATGACTGATATTTTGAAACTATTCAAGATCAAATCATAAAAAAAGACAAAAATAAATAAATAAAAAAAGATATATATTTTTTAGTGCTGTCAATAGATTCAAAAAAATTTACTAATTAATCTCACAATTTTCTGTAATTAATCTAGTTGAATCTAGATTAAAAATAGCATTTTTCTACTTAAGACCGAAGCTTGTAACAGACTTGAGTAAAATCATGGAATTAATGTCAAATCAACACAAAGAAAGATAACAATGCTGAAACTGAACTAAATTGTCATTTGAATTTTCCCCAGTGGAAAAAACCTCTAAGTGATCTAAGGTTCTGGGTGCATCAGAGAGAGAGACACCGGAGAGGCACTGTAGTAACTGTAGTTCTGAGAAGAGCGTCTCTAGCTTCACCTTTCCCGGAGGAGAGAGAGAGAGAGAGAGAGAGAGAGAGAGAGAGAGAGAGAGAGAGAGAGAGAGAGAGAGAGAGAGAGAGAGAGAGAGAGGCAGAGAGAGAGGGAGAGGCAGAGAGAGAGAGAAATGGAGAGAGAGAGGCAGAGAGAGGCAGAGAGAGAGAAAGAGAGAGAGACTTTTTGATGTTCTTTTATTAAAACATGTCAACTAAAAACAGTCAATAGAGACACAAAAATCTCACGGCATCTTCATAAAAACAACACACCCACACACTCACCCGCACACACACCCACACACACACCTGCACGCACACACCCACACACACACACACACACACACACACACACACACACACACACACACACACACACACACACACACACACACACACAACCACCCCTACAAACTCCAAAAACCTCCTCCAGCACATAAAAACCACTTGACATTCAAATGCATATGTTCAGCCCCCCCCCCCCCACAGTACCCATTGCATTCCCCAGTCCCCAAGCACTCTCCACCCGGTCCTGCCTCTCCCTCTGGATCTCCACCATGCTCTCCTCCACAGAGTCCCTCACGATGAACTTGGTGACGACCACGTTCCTGGTCTACCCAAAACGGTGGCAGCGGTCCACACGCTGCTGCTCCGATGCAGGGTCCACGCCGGGTCCATGAGGTAGACGTGGGAGGCAGGCCAGCGGTCAGGTTAACCCCAACCCCTCCAGAGAGAGAGAGAGAGTCAGGCTGGGCAGGGTGGACTGGTGGTTAGATCATCCATCACTCTTCTACCTTCATGCTTTCTTCTTCCTCCATCCCACTCTCCCTCCTCAACCTTTCCTCTCTATTGCTCCCCCTCTCTTCTCTCTCCCCTTACTCCCTTCAACCAACCCTCTCTCTCCTCTCCTTCAACCCTCTCTCTCCTCTCCATCAACCCTCTCTGTCCTTACCCTCAAGCCTCTCTCAACCATCTCTCAACTCTCTCTCCTCTCTCTCAACCCTCTTTCTCCTCTGTCCTCTACCTCAACCCTATCTCTCCTCTCACTCAACCCTCCCTCTCTCCTCTACCTCCATGTCCTCCTCCCAGCTGATCCACAGGTCTCCTCTCTCTCCTCCTCTACCTTCATGTCCTCCTCCCAGCTGATCCACAGGTCTCCTCTCTCTCTCTCTCTCTCTCTCTCCTCTACCTTCATGTCCTCCTCCCAGCTGATCCACAGGTCTCCTCTCTCTCTCTCCTCCTCTACCTTCATGTCCTCCTCCCAGCTGATCCACAGGTCTCCTCTCTCTCTCTCCTCCTCTACCTTCATGTCCTCCTCCCAGCTGATCCACAGGTCTCCTCTCTCTCTTCTCTACCTTCATGTCCTCCTCCCAGCTGATCCACAGGTCTCCTCTCTCTCTCTCCTCTACCTTCATGTCCTCCTCCCAGCTGATCCACAGGTCTCCTCTCTCTCTCTCCTCTACCTTCATGTCCTCCTCCCAGCTGATCCACAGGTCTCCTCTCTCTCTCTCCTCTACCTTCATGTCCTCCTCCCAGCTGATCCACAGGTCTCCTCTCTCTCTCCTCCTCTACCTTCATGTCCTCCTCCCAGCTGATCCACAGGTCTCCTCTCTCTCTCTCCTCCTCTACCTTCATGTCCTCCTCCCAGCTGATCCACAGGTCTCCTCTCTCTCTCTCTCCTCCTCTACCTTCATGTCCTCCTCCCAGCTGATCCACAGGTCTCCTCTCTCTCTCCTCCTCTACCTTCATGTCCTCCTCCCAGCTGATCCACAGGTCTCCTCTCTCTCTCTCCTCCTCTACCTTCATGTCCTCCTCCCAGCTGATCCACAGGTCTCCTCTCTCTCTCTCTCCTCCTCTACCTTCATGTCCTCCTCCCAGCTGATCCACAGGTCTCCTCTCTCTCTCTCTCTCCTCCTCTACCTTCATGTCCTCCTCCCAGCTGATCCACAGGTCTCCTCTCTCTCTCTCCTCCTCTACCTTCATGTCCTCCTCCCAGCTGATCCACAGGTCTCCTCTCTCTCTCCTCCTCTACCTTCATGTCCTCCTCCCAGCTGATCCACAGGTCTCCTCTCTCTCTCTCTCCTCTACCTTCATGTCCTCCTCCCAGCTGATCCACAGGTCTCCTCTCTCTCTCTCTCTCTCCTCTACCTTCATGTCCTCCTCCCAGCTGATCCACAGGTCTCCTCTCTCTCTCCTCCTCTACCTTCATGTCCTCCTCCCAGCTGATACACAGGTCTCCTCTCTCTCCTCCTCTACCTTCATGTCCTCCTCCCAGCTGATCCACAGGTCTCCTCTCTCTCCTCCTCTACCTTCATGTCCTCCTCCCAGCTGATCCACAGGTCTCCTCTCTCTCTCTCTCCTCCTCTACCTTCATGTCCTCCTCCCAGCTGATCCACAGGTCTCCTCTCTATCTCTCTCTCTCTCCTCTACCTTCATGTCCTCCTCCCAGCTGATCCACAGGTCTCCTCTCTCTCTCTCTCTCTCTCTCTCTCTCTCCTCTACCTTCATGTCCTCCTCCCAGCTGATCCACAGGTCTCCTCTCTCTCTCTCCTCTACCTTCATGTCCTCCTCCCAGCTGATCCACAGGTCTCCTCTCTCTCTCTCTCCTCTACCTTCATGTCCTCCTCCCAGCTGATCCACAGGTCTCCTCTCTCTCTCTCCTCTACCTTCATGTCCTCCTCCCAGCTGATCCACAGGTCTCCTCTCTCTCTCTCTCCTCTACCTTCATGTCCTCCTCCCAGCTGATCCACAGGTCTCCTCTCTCTCTCTCTCCTCCTCTACCTTCATGTCCTCCTCCCAGCTGATCCACAGGTCTCCTCTCTCTCTCTCTCCTCCTCTACCTTCATGTCCTCCTCCTCGAGGAAAGAAAGACCAATGTTAGAGAACTAAAACCCCATATAGAATATGTGAGGGCTAAGATGGCAAAGAGCATCTCAATTATTAATAAGGTGAGACATGTACTCAATCCCAACTCATTGCACACTCTGTACTGTGCAATGATCTTGCCTTACCTGCATTACTGCACAGAGGTATGGGGTAACACATACAAAACAACCATAAATACATTGACTATCCTACAAAAAAGAGCAATAAGAGTAATAAACAACGCAGGATATCGGGACCACACACACACTGTTTCTACAATCACACATTTTGAAGTTCATTGATATGGTAAACTTTAAAACTCTGCAAGTTATGTACAAAGCAAGAAATAATCAATTACCGGTAAATGTAAGAAGCACATTTCTGGATAAAGAGGGGGGATACAACCTCAGAGGACCATTGAACTTCAAAAAACCTGTGATGAAAAAACCAACCTGAAAATAATGTGTATCTCCTCTTACGGAGCCACCCTGTGGAATGGGCTAGAGCAGACCTGGGCATTGTACGGCCCGCGGGCCGGATCTTCTGACCGGCCCGCGAAAGATTACATGATAATAAAAAAAAATAAAAAAAAAATAAAAAAAAATATTTTTATTTAATTTTTTTTTTTTTTTTTTTTTTTACTTTTTTTTTTTCATGTCAACGTTCACACGCACAGTATACGCTTAGGAGACATGCTCAGAAGATGTTGGTTCTCTTTGGATCCACCTACATACAGTATGTGAACAGACATTCTCAGTCATGACGTTTACCAAGTCCAGGTACAGATCCTCTCTCACTGATGAACATCTGGCAGCTGTGCTTCGCATCTCCACCTCAGACATGCAACCTGACTTTGATGGACTTGTTAAAGCTCAACAGAGACTGGATTTCTCACACTGAATGAAAAAAAAGAACTGAAGAACACTAAAATGTGGAAATATAACAAGTGAAATGGGACACTTGATCTTTTTTTTTTTCTTTTTTTTGCACAGTTCTGAAAACATTAAATGTTTAATATAGGCATGTAAAGTAAAAAAGGCTACAAAACTGGGACACTTTTCTTTACACAGTTCAGTGACATGTTTTGTTTATTTTTGCTATAAGATGATGTGATGTCTTTAGAAAGCTAAGAAAATCCTTGTTTCAATAGTATATGAAACTCAAAATGCCCTTTGTTATTAATGTTTCACATTTTGTTTATCATTTTGGAAATAAATTCTATTTGAATAAATGATATTTTTGAAAGCTAACCTCACCTTTTAATTGCCAAATAATAACATACACTCTTACCAGGGGTCAAAACAATGCCATTTACTGCTTTTTATATAGAAATAAAATGTATATTATGCATAATTGAGTTTGGAATTTTGGCCCGGCCCCCCAACATATTTTCAGTTGCTCATTCGGCCCCCCGGGAAAAATAATTGCCCACCCCTGGGCTAGAGGATGAACTAAAATATTGTGAAAACATAAATCAATTCAAATCTAGACTAACATTTTTTTTGATAGGTACAGAAGGGAAGAAGAGCTTTAATGGCATATTAAAAAATAAATAATAATAATAATAATAATAATAATAATAATAATAATAATAATAATAATAATAATAATAATAATAATAATAATAATAATAATAATAATAATAATAATAATAATAATAATAATAATAATAATAATAATAATAATAATAATAATAAATACGTATGATACTGTATTGTGTGCTATATCATATCACATTATATAATCATATTATAATTCATTTGTATATTATATTGAACGATATTTGCAGTATGTACTATTATATTATGGTACTATATTGTATTGTATATATCATGTACTATATATCTCACATCACATTATATATGTGCTGTATACACTATTATGTACTATACTATTATATACTGCAGGTATACTATAATGTAATGTGTACTATATGTGTGCACTGAAATGTGTACTATATGTATCTACTATGTATGTATGTAAATGAAAAAAAAAAGGAAAAAAAATGAAAAATGAAACGTAAGTCTTCAGGGGTAGGGCCCGACAAGCCTAGTGCTTCTCCCTTCAGCCCTTTTCGGACAATTGGACAATGCTGCAATAGCAGCTGGTAAAACTTTGGTGATTTATGGAATGACCGTTGTTATGTGTCCAAAGCCCGAAATAAAAAATAACTGAACTGAACTATGAAGAGACAAAAGCCATCCGGGTCGCAGTATAAAAAGAGAAGAAAAGAAGAAGAAGAGAAACGTGCCAAGGTAAAAGGTATGCAATTTTGTACAACTTCCAAGACCTGCCACACCAAGAGCTGATGAAGCAAACAGAGGCACTTGTACACACCTTGGCTTAAACCATGGAGGGCAATCTGATTTGGATGGGAAGGAGCTGGCTCAGGAGTTGGAAAATGTATCTGACTTGCCATCAAAGAGCATGACAACTCTTGAGTTGTTGAAATTCATACACACAAAGCAGCTCACAGAAATATATCCCAACTTGTGTATTGCTCTGCGGATCAGTGCAACGCTACCAGCAGGGCCAGACTGGGGAAATAATTCATACCGGGAGATATAGCGCGAAATATAGCCCCAATCAGGCCACTTTTTAAGCGGGGGGTCTGGGGGTCCCCCACCAGGAATTTTTTTGTTACAAAGACTTAATTTCCTGCATTCTGGTGAATTTTAGTGCATGTGAATCACAAACTAATGAGCCAACAATTGCTTAGTACAATGTACTGTTATGGACCTCAAATAAAACTGTTGTGGCACTAGCAATGCTACTCTCTCCACCTTCAAAAAGAAAAAAGCAAGAGCACAACATATTTTTCTATTTACTATTATAATACAGTTAACCACTCTCTCCTGTAAGGGCCTTTCTTTTTCTTTGTTTTATCCCTCTCTCCTCCACCCTTTCTCTTTCTTCCACTGTCCATTTTGACATCAACGTTAATTGACTTTCGCTCTACTGTATCTCTCCCGAGTCCCTCACTACCTGGCTCATTGCCTGGCTGTTATTCTGCATCTGAGTGCCGTCTGCCATTCCATTCGCCGCCACCGCTGTCAATCAGTTGTATCGCCTGGTCCCGCCTCCACCAATCACAAGCGGCAGCACGGCTCCATTGTGTGTGTGTGTCCGCGTGAGGGAGAGAGTCAGAGATAGTCCGACTCTGTCGCAGACAGTGAAATCCTGGTTGTTCCCCACATAGATATGTTCTATAGATATCTATGGTTCCCCACCCACCTAGGTTATCTAACTATCGCGCCGCGCTGCCGCCACAACTAGAAACAATGGCCTGGCAATTTTTTTTTTTAAATTATGATACATTTTTTTTTTTTTTTTTTTTTTTATATAATTTTTTTTTAAATCTGTGCAGGCCAGGCCACCGGGAAAACTCCCGGTGCTCCCGATGGCCAGTCCAGGCCTGGCTACCATCAGCCGAGAGGAGTTTTTCCAAATTAAAACTCTTGAAAACATACCTGAGGTCAACCATGGCTCAAGAACGCCTCAGTGGTCTGGCTGTAATCAGTATTAACCATGAGGTTGGTGGTCAGATTTCATATGATGATGTGATTGATGACTTTGCAGCGAGGAAGGCCAGAAGGATTGCACTGTAAATGGAAACCAGTAGGAGCTACAGGCTAACCTTGAAGTGTGATGATAGGGAGTGGAATGTAAATAGTTCTTCAGACAAAGTGAATTTGTAATTTTTATTTATTTGTTTGTTTATTTAGCATATTATATTTTGATTATATATGTGTAACATATTTTACAATACATAATTTTCTTTGAAAGCAAATGTGCACGTTATTTATTGTTATTGTTATTATTGATTGTTAGCTAAGTTGTTTGTTTTAATTCTTTAGTGTGCACTTTACATTTCTTCTTAATTTTCTTTGAAAGCAAATTTGCACATTATTTTATTGTTTGTTATTGTTATTATTATTATTGTGTGTTAGCTAAGTTGTTTATTTGTTTAAATTCTTTAGTGTGCACTTTACATTTATTCTTAGCTCTTGTTCTTGCTTGTAAAAAATGTAGGTGCAGTACTTTACTGTATAACTGTTAACCCTTTCACTGCCACACGACAGAGGGTTAACCCTTTACTATCACACAACCGACGGTCGTGAAAGGGTTAACCTTCTGTGTATTGTCGCAGTGAAAAGGGTTAACCGTTTGGTAGCGTGGCAGTGAAAGGGTTAAGATGTTTTGATTTTGGGGGGGGGGGGGCGCAGTGGTGAAGCTCGCCTAGGGCGCCAAATGTGCTTGGTCCGCCCCTATCTATATCTGTACATATCCCTATACTCTTACTAGTTACACTGCTGGCCAGTATGACTTACTACCATAGTGTCTTTATACCTGTATCACTGTACATATTAGTACTACAACTCTGTACATACATCTGATTAGCACTATTACTCAGTAGTACTAATTTTGTATATATTTTGTACCCAGTTTAATCACCTGCAAATTGTATATTATTATTGCACTGTACTTGTGCTGTATGATGACAATACATTTTAATATCATGTAATCTCATGTAATCTAGTGTAATCTAATGTAATCTAATCTAATAGAAACCAGTGACTGGTGGTTTAAACAGGACATGAGGTTCTGTGGGTTCATCATCTAGAACTCACCCAGCTCCTCCAGAAGTGGGACGCTGTACTCGTCCTTGTGGCCGCTGGCGGTGATGGGGGTGACGCAGGTCCCCATGCTGGCCCGGGACAGGGGGTCCGCGGGGGGGTCCGGAGGGGGCATGGAGGTGACCAGGGTCTGGAAACGCTTGTAGGTCAGCGGGGGTGGCCTCCGTTCAGCTCTATGATCCTGGAGACGGTGGGGGGGAGGGGGGGGGGGGGGGGGCGTAAACATTTAGAATTAGGTGGATACTTTCATCCAAAATGCCTTACAGTATTGTGAGTATAAGACCCATTCTTTAGTATGGTGGTAGTAGGCGTAGCAGTAGTAGGGAATCAAACCTCCAGCCAAATGTTACGTTTAAGACTTTTTAAGACATCTTTAATACCACCTAGAGCAAAGATTTCACGACCATACTACAAAAAGATTTAATAAACGCACAGCGACACTGAACTTGTGCACCAGTTTAAATTCTCGCACGTTCCATACAAGCTCTCACCAGACGCTCCAAGCTCTCACCAGACACACCAAGCTCTCACCAGACGCTCCAAGCTCTCACCAGACACACCAAGCTCTCACCAGACACACCAAGCTCTCACCAGACACACCAAGCTCTCACCAGACGCTCCAAGCTCTCACCAGACACACCAAGCTCTCACCAGACGCACCAAGCTCTCACCAGACGCACCAAGCTCTCACCAGACACACCAAGCTCTCACCAGACGCACCAAGCTCTCACCAGACGCACCAAGCTCTCACCAGACACACCAAGCTCTCACCAGACACACCAAGCTCTCACCAGACACACCAAGCTCTCACCAGACACACCAAGCTCTCACCAGACACACCAAGCTCTCACCAGACACACCAAGCTCTCACCAGACACACCAAGCTCTCACCAGACCCACCAAGCTCTCACCAGACACACCAAGCTCTCACCAGACACTCCAAGCTCTCACCAGACACACCAAGCTCTCACCAGACACACCAAGCTCTCACCAGACACTCCAAGCTCTCACCAGACACACCAAAGCTCTCGCCAGACGCACCAAAGCTCCCGGTAGCCCAGCAGAAAACAACAACTTGAATACTAAAATACATTTAATATATTTAATATTATTGAATCTCCTCGTTGTCCGGCTCGTAGAGTGTGTGTGAGGTGCGAGCGCTGACTGAACTCACTTGTCCGGCTCGTAGAGTGTGTGTGAGGTGCGAGCGATGACTGAACTCACTTGTCCGGCTCGTAGAGTGTGTGTGAGGTGCGAGCGATGACTGAACTCACTTGTCCGGCTCGTAGAGTGTGTGTGAGGTGCGAGCGATGACTGAACTCACTTGTCCGGCTCGTAGAGTGTGTGTGAGGTGCGAGCGATGACTGAACTCACTTGTCCGGCTCGTAGAGTGTGTGTGAGGTGCGAGCGATGACTGAACTCACTTGTCCGGCTCGTAGAGTGTGTGTGAGGTGCGAGCGATGACTGAACTCACTTGTCCGGCTCGTAGAGTGTGTGTGAGGTGCGAGCGATGACTGAACTCACTTGTCCGGCTCGTAGAGTGTGTGTGAGGTGCGAGCGATGACTGAACTCACTTGTCCGGCTCGTAGAGTGTGTGTGAGGTGCGAGCGCTGACTGAACTCACTTGTCCGGCTCGTAGAGTGTGTGTGAGGTGCGAGCGCTGACTGAACTCACTTGTCCGGCTCGTAGAGTGTGTGTGAGGTGCGAGCGATGACTGAACTCACTTGTCCGGCTCGTAGAGTGTGTGTGAGGTGCGACTAGCGATGACTGAACTCACTTGTCCGGCTCGTAGAGTGTGTGTGAGGTGCGAGCGATGACTGAACTCACTTGTCCAGCTCGTAGAGTGTGTATGAGGTGCGACTAGCGATGACTGAACTCACTTGTCCGGCTCGTAGAGTGTGTGTGAGGTGCGAGCGATGACTGAACTCACTTGTCCAGCTCGTAGAGTGTGTGTGAGGTGCGACTAGCGATGACTGAACTCACTTGTCCGGCTCGTAGAGTGTGTGTGAGGTGCGAGCGATGACTGAACTCACTTGTCCGGCTCGTAGAGTGTGTGTGAGGTGCGAGCGATGACTGAACTCACTTGTCCGGCTCGTAGAGTGTGTGTGAGGTGCAAGCGATGACGTCCACGCCGGCCTCGGCCGCCATCTTCCTGATGGCAGCGTCGCGCTCCTTACCGAAGGGCTCCGAGTCGCTCTCAAAGGTCAGCCAGGTGATGTTCCACTCCTGCAGAGAGAGACCAGCAGAGAGACCAGCACGGTTAGTGAAGATCATTATTGGTTTGGTTTTTCATAAAAGGTACATTTGCCCGACGACCTTTTTAATGCTGATATATATTATACCCTTAACTGTGGATGAATCGATGCCACTTTTAGATTCGATTCGATTCAAATGTATTGTCATTATACAGCACAAGTACACAAGTACAAACGAAAATGCAACGCAAATGTAAAAGTTATAAAATGTACAGGTATAAAGACACTAAGGCACACTGGCCAGCAGTAAGTTTCAAGTTCAAGTTTCAAGTTTCTTTAATAGTTGTCATACAGAAGTACAGAATACTTTCATACAAAATGCTTCTTACTGTTACGCTCCAGAGACTGTGCTAGACAAGATAGTATCAAATAACAAATAACATAGTATAGCATGTGATTTAGAAGTAGAAAATGAGGTCACAGTGTTCAGTATAGACATATGTACAATGTTCGATGCAGAATAGACGTAACTGAGTTACCATATAATATACAATACTATGCAGTGTACTAATGTACAGTACTATATAGTGCAAAGCAGAAATGGGATGAGGTACAATTTAGGTACAATTTACAGTAAGGTGTACGAGTTGTAGTGCAATCCTTCATCAATAAATATAAAGTGTGGGGAGTGGGTGCTACAGTGTGTTTGTTTAAAGTGGGTGTGTGCTATAAAGTGTGTGGAGTGGGTGCTACAGTGTGTTTGTTTAAAGTGAGTGTGTGCGTGTGGATGTGTGTGCTATGTGCGTTTGATGGTTGTTGTTGTGTAGTGTTCATTGTTCGTTTAGCAGCCTGATGGCCTGGGGATAGAAGCTTCTTCTGAGTCTTTCTGTGCTCGCCTTGAGACTCCGGTATCGCTTGCCTGACCGCAGCAGTTCAAAGAGGCAGTTGTTCGGGTGACTGGAGTCTTTAATGATTCTCTTAGCCTTGCCCCTGCAACGCTTGTTGTAAATGTTCTGGAGGGTGGGGAGCCCCCCTCCAATTGTGCGTTCGGCTGAACGTGTCACTCTTTGTAGTCTGCTTCGGTCTTGTGCAGTGCTATTCCCAAACCAGGAGGTGATGTTGCCAGTCAAGATGCTCTCTATTGTACATGAGTAGAAGTTCTTAAGGATCTTCTGACTGACTTGGAACTTAGTAGAGTACTACTAGTAGAGTAGGTAAGGGATATGTACATATATATAGATATAGTAACTAGTAAGAGTAGGTAAGGGATATGTACAGATATAGTAACTAGTAAGAGTAGGTAAGGGATATGTACAGATATAGTAACTAGTAAGAGTAGGTAAGGGATATGTAGTACATATATATAGTAACTAGTAAGAGTAGGTAAGGGATATGTACAGATACAGATACAGATATAGTATCTACAGATATGTAACAAGGATTTGTTACAAGGAGTTATATGGGTTATATGCAGGTATATTCAAACTCATATTCAATTCATACTTCCACTACTTCCTCAGAGTATGAAACAGGAACAGGTTACCTTGAAGAGCCGGGGGAAGATGTTAGCCGCCTGACCCCGGATGACGAACAGGCGTGAGTTGTTGACCTTCCGAAGGCTGGCATCTAGATCCTCCAGACTCTGCAGCAGGGACCTGGGACAGAGCGCAGAGGACAGACCTGTCAGTAGATGGAGATACTGGAGAGGACAGAGGAGCGGAGGAGGCCTGGGGGGCGTTCCAAATGAGCCCCTAGACCAGGGGTCAGGAACCTTTTTGACTGGGAAAGCCATAAAAGCCAAATATTTCTAAATATATTTCATTGAGAGCCATATAGTATTTTTAACGTATAATAAATTAAATATGTCTTACTTTTAATGCGACTTCTGGTGCTGCATGGTTTTGCTGATGGCCTTGTAATCTGGTTCATACGTGGTGAGGTTGAGCTTCATGCAGGCGCTGAGGCTTCCATCAGTTAAACGTGAGCGTAGGTTTTAATGTTCCTCAATTGCGAGAATGACTGCCCACATGCATATGTAGAGCCAAACATGGTCAATACGGCAATACTCACGCTGCATTGTGTGGTATGTCACAGGAAGCTCGTTCCAAGTTTTAAGAATCAGCTGGTCTTCAGGTTGAAGATTTTTTATTTCTGTCCCTCGCCAGCTCTGCTTGCTATATCTTCTGCTACAGACACTATTGGCTGTATCTTCAAAACTAATTTCTGTTTACTTTAAAATGACACAGTATTATTAAGAAATATCACAAGTAGTAAAAAAAAAAAAAATGTTACTCAAAAATTTCTGGGAGCCATATGCTGTCACCAGAAGAGCCATATATGGCTCGCGAGCCATAGGTTCCCGACCCCTGCCCTAGACCCTTGACTCAATCCCGAGTCAGAGAGAGAAACAGATTGGACGGGGCAATAAAATTGTATCTGAATATTAAAATATGAGGAAAGAATAAACAGTGTAAACAATATAAATAACTCTGAATATAAAAATATGAGAACAATAAACAGTGTAAACAAAGGTGGATATGAGGGTCTGTATGCCCTATCGGTTATATTATACGTTACAATAAATATACGCAATACATCATTTGAATCTGAATATATACTATCAGTAAGAGTCTGTCCTTTTAACTCATTCCCCGCCATCGACGAGTATACTCGTTATAGCCCGCCAATCGTTGGACGCCAACGACGAGTATACTCGTTATTATGATTGTTATTTCTTTTATTTGCTATTTCCATTCATAAATCATCCTGGAAGGCTGTGGTACTGTGTGGCAATGTGTCTGAGATCGCAAAGGTCCAATACGGCCGCCTGGTGGTATGTGGTCGATGTCGCACTTACTTTCTGACTCTGTGTATGATTCTGTGTATCATTGAAATTCCTCCGGGCGGAGTTTTCGAGCAGGCTGGACCGAGGGGTATACCCGATCGCATTGAATCGCTTTCGGGACGCCAGATTCATTATGCTGTGGGGGGTTATGGCGTGGGCCAAATGGACATATGATCTACCAGATGGCAATCAAATAATTGGAATATATTCTTTTTGGAATCTCATCGGCCACAGGTAAGAGCAATTTAACGTCAATTTCAGCTCGGTTGTGCATTGTTTTCATAGCCATCGCCCTGATCAGCGTATGCTGTTGTACTAACAAATGCCGTTATTGACAATCAATTAATCATAAACGACCCCCCCCCCCTTCCATGCATGCATGATGGAACATAATATACCGATCGTATGCATTTGAATTTTTTATTGTAGCATGTATAGGGACGAAATGCCAATGGATTAAGTATAATAATTATGCGTCGCAGGCTATTACTAGCCTCCCAGGAATTACCCCAGACCACTCTAAAACCATACTTATATTCACCACGGTATAAAACGAGAATGTATGGATGGAAAAAATATTCCCTTTTCACATCTTGAACGATAGATACTTGATGTCAAATGGGCCATAGTATTGCATATATAGCTATAATATTTAAATAGTTATAGACTTATAGCCCTGCAAACAAGGTGAGCGACTCCCACCGTTTACAGCAATGGCGGTAGCTACTACAGGATGAGGCTAATCCGTGGCGTCCAATGAGTTAAGAGGCAGATAGCCTATATCTGCTGCCATCTGTGTCTGCTTGAAAGCTTATCATCATCATCCTCATAATTTTCTTTCATTATTATTATAATTTTTATAATTTTTATTGATATTTTCCCCCCTCCTTTTTTCCGTTTTTTCTCCCATCCCAATGTTAGTCGTTATCCCAATTCCCAATCCCCTTCCTGGTCGTTGCGGACTCTACCCCCTACCGTCGGTCTGGGAGGGCAGAGACTATCACATGCTTCCTCCGACACATGTGTAGCCAATCAACTGCTACCCGGCCACACCATTATTATTATTATTATTATTATTATTATTATTATTATTATTATTATTATTATTATTATTATTATTATTATTATTATTATTATTATTATTATTATTATTATTAATTATTATTATCATTATTATTATTATTATTATTATTATTATTATTATTATTATTATTATTATTATTATTATTATTATTATTATTATTATATATCTTTAAAACCTTTAAAACTGAGATAGTGCCGTCTAAACTGCAGGGCATCTCTCCACCACTGGAAGGCGCTGTTCACAACAGCAAAGGAAGCTACAAGTCATTCCCAATAACATGGACACAAACTGAAGCAGGCAGGCGTAAAATCTTCACTTATGGGGAAAATCTACTGTAAAAGGGGGGATGGGGGGGATCACCATCCTATGCTGTTGAATCTATCCACATCGACACAGTGCTGCACATTTGCTCTACCAATCATCCAGGGTGTGTTTGTTTTGTCAACCAGGGGCCCTGCTAGCGAGTGGGGCCCGTTTCTCACCTCCAGTTGCTTCTCAAATTGCTTTAAGCTGATTTTGAAGTTGTTGAAAAGTCCATATTAAGGCTGTAAAAAATATATTTTATGATGTTGAATGAATCAAAAGTAAAATATAGTTTTTATCTAATCAGAGTGTATTATGTGTTTCTTTTTCTCATATTCATATATATATGAATATATATATTCGACTATGCGCTCAGGAAGGCCATCAGTGGACGGGAGCAGGAACTTGGTCTCACAATAACCCAAGGAGATGGAGACGACACCCCGCTGTAGTCCTAACAGACCTGGACTACACGGACCACATCAGCCTGCTCTCTGACCGCGTAGAGCAGGCACAGGACCTGCAGAGTGGAGTACGGAGTGCGTCAAGGTTGGCCTCAGGCTAAATGCCAAGAAACCCGAGGTCATAACCTATAACATCCTCCCGGATCATCCACCTCTGAGGACAACAGGAGGCACTGCTCTAAAGGAAGTCAGTGACTTCAAATACCTGCTGGGCTCGTGGGTCAACTCGTCCGAGCAAGACCTTAAAGTGAGTGTTAGAGCCAGTATTTTGATTTGATAAGAAAAGCCACTTAATTGTGATGTTTGTAGTCAACGCACTATAAAGGACTACAAATCCCACGGCGCCGGTACTAAAAGCCGCAGTGAAGGCAACCCGTTGAGAGACACGGTCGGGAAACAGTTTTTAACCGTTTCATAACGTACATTTTCATACTACACGTACCGTACCGTATCGTACCCATACACGTACATACAAATCGTACAAATACCCTTTAAGTTATAAAGTTATATAAGCATTATCAAGAAAGAAATAATACCTAAGTTGTTTGTTATTTTCTTTGAGTTTTGCCTATTTCTTTTGAATATTGTAAAGGCCTATTTTCTTTGTTGCATGTGCAAATGTTTGGTACTTTATTTTGAGCAAACACATCGCAACATCATCGAAACCATCGGAGGCCAAGCAACACTTCAAACTGTGAGTAATTTAAAGAAAGAAACGAGTTAGAACTGTCTGTTTAGGGAGCTCCAGTAGCTCACCACGTACCGCGAGCGCTATTTCGGCGCCGTGGACAACCGTGCTCGTCACGGATCTGGGGTTTAGCGAGTTCGAATCCCGGACTGCAGCCGTGCCTTTCCCAGAGTGTCTTCCCCCCCATCTGAACCCTTTCAGCCTGTTACTGTCGGTCATCCTTGACCAGAATAAATGTGATAAACACATAAAAGAGCCAGGGGAATGGCCAAAGTTTAAAAAAAAAAGAACTGTCTGTTTAAAGCGTCTAGTGGCTTGATGGAAAGACTGATTGATTGATTGATTGATTGATTGATTGATTGATTGATTGATTGATTGATTGATTGATTGATTGATTGATTGATTGATTGATTGATTGACAATGGAAGGAAGCCAAGACAGTGAGGAAGGCGCTTGCGTGGAGGAGGGCCCATGAACGACATGACCAGTGTGTGGAAATCCAACCTCCCCCATCGCTAAGGGTGAGCGAGAAAGTGGCAGTCAGGAGAATGAGGCTGGCAGGTCACTGCCAGAGACACCATGAGCTGCCAACCAGCAAACTTGTGCTGTGGGAGCCAACACACGGGTCTCGATCACGAGGACGTCCCACACTAACCTACGTGGATATTTATTTAGTCTCTTTTATGGATAAGAACCGAAGACGAGGTGAAAAATTACATGGAACGTGTCCGTGGAAAAGACGAAGAACACAGCCATAATGGCATGGTTTCCTTACACAGAGAAGATAGTCCATTTACTTTTCTGATAACTATACATCACTGCATAATTCCTAAATGTTCAGACAAGCTTGATTTCTGGTTGTTTGTGATACTCAGCATGCACCCAATTTGAAAGTTATTACTGCATTTTCTTTTCAAACTATTTTGGTCACAGATAACACATTTTGTTATGGCAGAGCTGTGACGTATACAGAGCGTAGAGGCAGCGCTGCACAGGATTGGCTGAAAAGTAGGTCATCTCCATAGCGACCAGTGACTCAAGGAAATCTGACTCCCTATTGGCCCACTAACCTGCTTCTCTACAAACTTCACCATTTAGTACAAACCCTGTTCCCATTCAACCATCAGGCCCTTCAGAAAAAACATTTGATGATAACTATTTGCAGATTTCCCGCTTTAGAATCACATTTATTTCATGGTATTCTATTTTATTTGTTTTGTTTGTGTAGATAAAAAGAAAAGGAAACATTGTTATTCAGAGAGGAAAAGAACATTACAATTACGATACAAAATAATAATAAAATCAAAAGGAAAAAGTTGTTGGTACTTTACCCTTATTATTATATTTTATTATGTTAAGATATATGCTATATATACCCTTAATATATACCCTTATATTATTATTAGTATTATTATGATTACTATTATTTGTCATAATCACAGCGAGAGCGTTCTTCACTCCTCCTTCTTCCCCCCTCACATTCACCACACACTCCTCTTCATCCTCCCTTCCAGTGGCGGCTGGCCACTAGGGGCGCTCTGGCGCCGCCCCCCCTGGTTAACCCTGGTTAAAAAAGAGAAGACCAAGAATTTTTTTTTTAGTTTTTTGTTTTATAGCCCTATAAATAATATAAACATGTTTAAAATGAATAATATTTACTCATTTTAAGTATGTTTGTGTTTCCAATGCACAATATAACGTTAATATATCAAATATAAATAATCGTTTTCCTGAACAGGAAGTGACTCACTGTCTGATAGAGAATAATAATAATAACTTTATTTGTATAGCACTTTTCATACAGAGGTTGCAGTTCAAAAATACGTTCCGTTACCGTAGCAGCATTTCTCCTAGCCGTATTTCTCTCGGGCTAGACGCAATAGCGCTCTGAGTGCGCGTGCACGCCGTGCACTGTTTCATCGCTGTATCCGTCGCAGCCAATCAGTGCGTAACGCGCTGTGCGTTGAAATATGATGTATTATGATGGAAGCCGGGCGCGATTTGAAGCGGTCTAAGCAGCAGCGTCTATAATGTCCGTAGCCGCATTTCTCGGAGACGCTCTCTGATTGGCCGATGACAGTTTTTTCCGTAGCCGCATTTCGCGGAGACGCTCTCTCTGATTGGCCAACGCCAGTTTCTGGGTTACAGTAGATAGTCTCTCTATGCTGTTGTGTTATTGTGATGCAGCTATTTGTCTTAGAGCGTGACGGCAAGTTCTTTCGACGATTAAGCTTAGGCACTCTTTCAAAGTTGGTTAAGCCAAGGTTAGAGTTTGTCTTAGAGCATGGCGATAGAACGCCAGGTAGTTTGCAGGCTGTTCGACGCGGAAATGGACAAAGACACAGCTCTTCACAGTACTTGTTGGCTAACAACAAGCTATATATGGATGCAGTGTGGACATGCATGGACAATGGACATCAACACAGTCTGGACAGTGGAGTGGATATACTTTATCAAGCCCTTCTGCCTGCTGGACCACTGTGCGTTTCAACTTAACAAGGTATAGTTGTGATATCTCTCTCTCTCTCTCTCTCTCTCTCTCTCTCTCTCTCTCTCTCTCTCTCTCTCTCTCTCTCTCTCTCTCTCTCTCTCTCTCTCTCTCTCTCTCTCTCTCTCTCTCTCTCTCTCTCTCTCTCTCTCTCTCTCTCTCTCTCTCTCTCTCTCTCTCTCTCTCTCTCTCTCTCTCTCTCTCTCTCTCTCACTCTCTCTCTGTTTGTGTAGGGCATATTGGAAGCGTGGCTGCATTTGACTGACTGTGATCATATTGATTGATGGCAATGGTGATAGTTGTACCTAATTAAATATTAAATAATGCGTGGTACATGTTTGCAAAATGTTTGGTATAGCGCCCCCCATGGAGAAGAATGTACAGGCCGCCACTGCTCCCTTCCATCCACCACGGAAGCCTCACGCCCTTATATGGTCAGCACCCCTTCACCCCTTGTCACTCAACTCAGCTGCACCTCATCCCCTGATTCGCACGCTGCCAGGCACCTCACTCCTCACAGCTGTATCCCATCCCCTGATGATGAAGACCCTACTTCAACCGGACGACGCTGACCAGAAGTCGTCGTGGTGTTATTATCATTACCTAGGTACGACGCCACAGTCCGAAGACCTGCTAGACATCCCTGTGTGATTATTCCCTGTTCTACCTTTCCTCTCTTGTGCCCAGGACCTCCGTGCCAGCGTGCCCCTGTCTGGACCCCCTGGAGCCTACCAAGGAGTTCCTGCTCCCTCTCTCGACGCGGACCCATGTCTTCCGTCCGCAGTAGCACTGGAGTGCACCTGCTCCCATTACCCCAAGAACATTCCTAATCCATATCTGTTGTACATTTCTGGATGTAACTCTTGCCTACTTGGGAATACTATTAAACAGCCTGAAACGCTCCATTCTCTCTTCTCCTGTGTTCAGCGATTGGGCTCTGCTTAAAACCCATTCTCACAGAACACCACGACCAATGATGTCAGAACCAGCTGCACTCGAGATCGAAGATGAGGAGGACACACGTCCATCACGTAAAAGGAAGTTTCAGAGGCAGTCCGTGAGTATTAAGGACGGCCAGACTGCTCGGGTAGACCAACTCGCTCACTCGTTGGATGAAATCACTGTTCAGCTTACCGCTCTCACACACGGCTCTGCGGAGCGAGACAGACTATATGGCCGTTTCGAGGCATACGTCACGGCTCAGCAAGCCTCACCAGACACCCCACCCATGGCTGCGATTCCTCTGCACACAGAGCCCCACGTCCCCGCACCGGAGCGTTATGACGGGAGCGTCTCCAAATGTCAAGCCTTTATATTTCAGTGTTCGTTAGTATTCGGGCAACAGTCGTACACTTTCCAAAGTGAGAAGTCCAAAATCGCTTACCCGTCGGGGGTCCTACTAATCACCCCAAAGTACCAGAAAATACCAGAAACTACCCCAAAATACCAGAAAATACCAGAAAATACCAGAAACTACCCCAAAATACCCAAAAGTATACCCCAAAATACCAGAAACTACCCCAAAATACCCCAAAATACCAGAAAATACCAGAAACTACCCCAAAATACCCCAAAGTATACCCCAAAATACCAGAAACTACCCCAAAATACCAGAAAATACCAGAAAATACCAGAAACTACCCCAAAATACCCCAACATACCAGAAAATACCAGAAAATACCAGAAAGTATACCCCAAAATACCAGAAACTACCCCAAAATACCAGAAAATACCAGAAAATACCAGAAACTACCCCAAAATACCCCAAAGTATACCCCAAAATACCAGAAACTACCCCAAAATACCCCAAAATACCAGAAAATACCAGAAAATACCAGAAACTACCCCAAAATACCCCAAAGTATACCCCAAAATACCAGAAACTACCCCAAAATACCCCAAAATACCAGAAAATACCAGAAAATACCCCAAAATACCCCAAAATACCCCAAAGTATACCCCAAAATACCAGAAGATACCAGAAAATACCCCATAATACCCCAAAGTATACCCCACAAAATACCAGAAACGACCCCAAAATACCCCAAAATACCAGAAAATACCAGAAAATACCAGAAACTACCCCAAGATACCCCAAAGTATACCCCAAAATACCAGAAACTACCCCAAAATACCCCAAAATACCAGAAAATACCAGAAAATACCAGATACTACCCTAAAATACCCCAAAGTATACCCCAAAGTACCAGCAAATACCAGAAAATACCCCAAAATACCCTAAAATACCCCAAAGTATACCACAAAGTATACCCTAAAATACCAAAGTATCACGAAATACCCCAAAGAACCTCAAAGTTCCCCAAAGTATACCTCAATGTACCACAAAATACTGGCTCAGAGGTAGAGCAGGTCAACTAATGATCATATGGTCAATGGTTTGGTCAGTGGTTTGAATCCCAGCTCCTTCTGTTCACATGCCGAAGTGTCCTTCAAGACACTGAACCCCAAATTACTCCAATAAGCAGGCTAGCACCTTGCATGGCATCTGGCTGCCATTGCTCTGTGAGTGCATGTGTGAATTGGTGAAGGAGAGGCAATTATAAAGCTATTTGTGCAGGTAGGAAAGTGCTATATATGTGGAGTCCATTTCCCATTCCCAAAGTACCACATATTTTCAAAACAAATGTTTATTTTAATATATTATAATCTCCAAATGTAATAACATCTGTATTGAACAATGAACAAACAGTATACATTTGTTTTTATCAATTTTATTTTAAATGTTCAACAATAACAAAACAACATCAACAACAATAATAACAGAACAGTATAACATTTTTGAACTAATTCCAGTAAGGACGGAAGAAAAGAGACAACTACAGGCTATACATGACAACATAACAGGACATTCTAACTGTGTCATTACATTACATTCAGGTCCACAAGATGGCTACTTAAAAAACTAGAATACACACTGAACTAGGAAGAACAGCTTTTTCAAGCTTCACACCTTGGTCATGGAATGGGCTACAAGACCATATCCACTTAGATACCCTGGTCTCTCTCAACAAATTTAAATCTGTATTACATAACTTCCTACAAAAAGAATTTCGCTGCTTTCTGTAGTCGGGTCCCAACTGCAAAACTGCTAAATTACTGTATTACCCTGTATTTTACTGTCATACACCTTTACTATTATGTAGACTATTCTGTTTTGTGTTTTTGTGTTTACATGTATTGTATATTGTATACATCACACAAGAACATAATAAAAGTGCATATATACAATATACAATACATGTAAACACAAAAACATTGCTGTCTGATATATTGCAAATGTTATTGCTGTCATCTTGGCCAGGTCTCCCTTGCAAAAGAGATCTTGTATCTCAATGGGACTTCCTGGTTAAATACAAAATAAATAAAAAATTCGGTGTCATCTAAAAAAAAAACACATATATAAAAAAATATAAAAAACGAAATCAAATCTCTTATGAGCATGCATGAAGTGAACATACTTATGTCTTCACTTTTCTTCTTTTTGAAGTTGTTCGCTCATTTTTTGCCGTTCTTTTTTGGCCAGGCTTTTTGGCTAGCTGGGGTACCACTGGAATGCTCAACTGACCATCATTTGATTCTATTGTTTTAGCCTTAGGTACCATCTTAACTTTCAAGAACTTTAAATATAGCTCATTCTGCTCATCTTTAGTTATAGTGTCCCATATGACATTGGGGACCTCATATCTTTTAAATTCTGGCTTTAAAGTATAATTACCTTGGCCATGAAGGCATCTGCGCACATCTATATTTTGAAGTTGAGAAATTTGTTGGAGTTTTAATATCAGATCTGGTAACTTTTGTGGTTTCCAATTAGTAGCCAGCTTAATTACATGATTCATTGCTTCACAATTATTATTTGTCCAATTATCAGGAATCCATTTCTTTCTGTTCTTTGTCTCCATTCTTTTCTTTTTCAATGTAGGTATTAACTTAGAGAAATATGTAGTGAACTCTGGGCAATTTGATTCTATATATGTTTCAAGTTCAAGTACCTTTTCACAAAAGTCATACTCGTTTTTACAGTAGGTAAGAGAATTAGCATTATGGAACAGCTTATTCTCAAGTACTGCTCTCTTTTTTGCGTCCATTCCCACTTTATGTGTTAGATAATGTTTCACATTATCCCGAATATGTTTTGAACACAAAATATGACTCGCTTCAGGAAACAAAGACTCTATGGCCTTTAAAATTGCCCGTTCCTGATCGGATCCAATAACTATGTCCTCACTGATATTTATTTCTGTTGCTAAATATGCCACCGACAACTTTGATTTCAAATGGGCAAAGAAATCATGGTAAGTCTCAAAGCTGCCGTCCCAGTGCAAATACAGTGGCCCAATGAATAATGGTGGCTCTCCAGTCTCTTTCTTAAAAAGTTTTGGGTTTTTGAACACAGTCACTGTTAAGAAGCAAGCCCCCAAATTAAATGTGCGATCCACTCCTAAAACAGATGTAGCATCCTGCCCACAACAAAATCTTCTAACATCTTCTAATTGTTCATCAAAGTAAAGGATGACACAAGGTGGTTTTCCCTTCCTAGAAATTTTCTGGTATTTTGGGGTATACTTTGGGGTAGTTTCTGGTATTTTCTGGTATTTCCTGGTATTTTGGGGTAGTTTCTGGTATTTTGGGGTATACTTTGGGGTATTTTGGGGTATTTTCTGGTATTTCCTGGTATTTTCTGGTATTTTGGGGTATTTTGGGGTAGTTTCTGGTATTTTGGGGTATACTTTGGGGTATTTTGGGGTAGTTTCTGGTATTTTCTGGTATTTTGGGGTATACTTTGGGGTATTTTGGGGTAGTTTCTGGTATTTTATGGTATTTTCTGGTATTTTGGGGTAGTTTCTGGTATTTTGGGGTATACTTTGGGGTATTTTCTGGTATTTTGGGGTAGTTTCTGGTATTTTGGGGTATACTTTGGGGTATTTTGGGGTATGTTCTGGTATTTTGGGGTAGTTTCTGGTATTTTGGGGTATTTTCTGGTATGTTGGGGTAGTTTCTGGTATTTTGGGGTATACTTTTGGGTATTTTGGGGTATTTTCTGGTATTTTCTGGTATGTTGGGGTATACTTTGGGGTATTTTGGGGTAGTTTCTGGTATTTTCTGGTATTTTCTGGTATTTTGGGGTATTTCGGGGTAGTTTCTGGTATTTTGGGGTATACTTTGGGGTATTTTGGGGTAGTTTCTGGTATTTTCAGGTATTTTGGGGTATACTTTGGGGTATTTTGGGGTCGTTTCTGGTATTTTCTGGTATTTTCTGGTATTTCCTGGTATTTTGGGGTATTTTGGGGTAGTTTATGGTATTTTGGGGTATACTTTGGGGTAGTTTCTGGTATTTTCAGGTATTTTTGGGTATACTTTGGGGTATTTTGGGGTAGTTTCTGGTATTTTCTGGTATTTCCTGGTATTTTGGGGTATTTTGGGGTAGTTTCTGGTATTTTGGGGTATACTTTGGGGTATTTTCTGGTATTTTGGGGTAGTTTCTGGTATTTTGGGGTATACTTTGGGGTATTATGGGGTATTTTCTGGTATTTTGGGGTAGTTTCTGGTATTTTGGGGTATACTTTGGGGTATTTTGGGGTATTTTCTGGTATTTTGGGGTATACTTTGGGGTATTTTGGGGTAGTTTCTGGTATTTTGGGGTATTTTCTGGTATTTTGGGGTATTTTCTGGTATTTTCTGGTATTTTGGGGTATACTTTGGGGTATTTTGGGGTAGTTTCTGGTATTTTCTGGTATTTTGGGGTATACTTTGGGGTATTTTGGGGTAGTTTCTGGTATTTCCTGGTATTTTGGGGTAGTTTATGGTATTTTGGGGTATACTTTGGGGTATTTTATGGTATTTTGGGGTAGTTTCTGGTATTTTGGGGTATACTTTGTTTGTGGTATTTTGGGGTATTTTCTGGTATTTTGGGGTATTTTATGGTATTTTGGGGTAGTTTCTGGTATTTTGGGGTATACTTTGGGGTATTTTGGGGTATTTTCTGGTATTTTGGGGTATACTTTGGGGTATTTTGGGGTAGTTTCTTGTATTTTCTGGTATTTTGGGGTATTTTGGGGTAGTTTCTGGTATTTTGGGGTATACTTTGGGGTATTTTGGGGTCGTTTCTGGTATTTTCTGGTATTTTGGGGTATACTTTGGGGTATTTTGGGGTAGTTTCTGGTATTCTCTGGTATTTTCTGGTATTTTGGGGTATTTTGGGGTAGTTTCTGGTATTTTGGGGTATACTTTGGGGTATTTTCTGGTATTTTCTGGTATTTTCAGGTACTTTGGGGTGATTAGTAGGACCCCCTGTCGGCCCTGCTCACGGGTCCTGCGCTAGAATGAGCGACCGCTCTCCACTTCAATAATTCTCTCCTCTGCAAATCATATTCCGCATATATTGACGACATGCGCAAAGTCTTCGACGACCCTCCGGGGGGCTCGGATAGAGCCGCCGGTTTATTCACAATCCGCCAAGGAAGTCGCAGTGTGAGCGAATACGCAATCGATTTTCATATCCTGGCAGCCGGCTCCGACTGGGGTGACACGCCACTGCAAGGGGCTTTCCGCCAAGGCCTGAGCGACATTTTAAAAGATGAACTGGCGTCTAAAGAAAAGCCGGATTCCCTAGACGAGCTAATCCATTTAGCCAGGGAACTGGACATGCGCCTCCGTGAACGCCGCCTAGAGAGGGCTAGCGCCGCTCACCCACCTGTGCCCTGCTCAACTCGCTCTCCCCGCGCCGTCCGCGCTGAAAGTAGTTCCCCCAAGCCCATGGACCTAGACCGGTCGCGCCTTCCTCCCAACGAACGCCGCCACAGGCTTGCTATGGGGGCATGTCTATATTGCGGTCGACTCGGTCACTCCGTTGCTTCATGTTCGATTCGCCCCAAACGACAGAGCTCGGCAGTGACGCCCTCGAAAACGTCGACTGGGATATGTTCCAAGGAAGCGCCAGTGACGTCAGCGAGTTCACCGATACTGTTGTTAGCTTCATAGCTACCCTGGCTGATAGTATCTTCCCCACAAAGAAGGCGAGGGTCTTCCCAAACCAGAAACCATGGGTGGACAGTACTATCAGAGCAGCTCTGAAAATTTGCATCACTGCTTACAACCTGGGCAGAAAGACAGGAAACATGGAAGAGTACAAGACAGTCTATACTCTGCGCAAGGCTGTTAAACTGGCCAAACGGACTTATGCTGACAAAATGGAGGCACAAATGGCATAGAATGACACAAGAGGCTTATGGCGGGGACTGAGGACGATAACTGACTACAAAGTCAGCGCCTCCTCAATGGGGAGCGACGACGCCTCTCTCGCGGACAAACTCAACTCTTTCTACGCTTGGTTTTGTGTAAACAGTGGCGCCGCTAGCTCAACGGCTAGTGACGTCACTGGCGCGCCGGCTGTTGTGGAGGGGGGGGGGGGGCATCCGCGGGGGGGCAGGGACGCTCTCTCATTGACGGAACACAGTGTGAGAAGAGCATTTATGCAGGTGAACACCAGAAAGGCTGCTGGCCCAGATAACAGGACGCATACTTAAGTCCTGTGCTAACCAGCTAGCCCCTGTGTTCACCACCATATTTAATCGATCCCTGGCGGAGTCAGTGATCCCTGCCTGCTTCAAGATGTCTACCATTATCCCGGTACCAAAGAAATCCTCCCCAACAGGTCTCAATGACTACAGACCGGTGGCACTCACCTCTGTGGCCATGAAATGTTTTGAGAGGCTGGTCAAGGATCACATTTGTGCCTCCCTCCCCAGTGATATGGACCCTATGCAATTTGCATACAGGCCAAACAGGTCCACTGATGATGCGGTCTCCCAAGTACTGCACAGCACCCTCTCTCACCTAGACAGCCAGAAGGGGGGCTATGTGAGACTGTTGTTCATTGACTACAGCTCAGCGTTCAACACCATAGTCCCCACCAGACTGGTGGACAAGCTGATCGAGCTGGGTCTGAGCTCCGCTCTGAGCGCCTGGATACTGGACTTTCTGAGTGAAAGACCCCAGGCGGTCAGAGTGGGGGGTCAGATCTCCAACACCATCATCCTGAGCATCGGGTCCCCCCAGGGCTGTGTTCTGAGCCCCCTGCTGTACTCACTATACACACATGACTGTGTGGCCAAGTTCAGCTCCAACTACATAGTGAAGTTTGCGGACAACACAGTGGTGGTGGGGCTGATCTCGGACAAGGACGAGAAGGCCTACTGGGAGGAGGTTGAGGTACTGGAACGCTGGTGCCAGGACAACAGCCTGCTCCTGAACATTGGTAAAACCAAGGAACTGATCGTGGATTTTAGGAGAAGACAGCAGGAGACACACACACCACTGAGGATAAACGGGGCTACCGTGGACAGGGTGAGCAGCTTTAAGTACCTGGGGGTCCACATCTCAGAGGATCTGACATGGACAACACACATAGACTCAGTCGTAAAAAAGGCGAAGCAGCGCCTCTACCACCTGAGACAGCTAAGGAAGTTCAGAGTATCTGGGAAGATACTCCAGTCCTTCTACTCCGGAGCTGTAGAGAGCATCCTGACTGGAAACATCACTGCCTGGGATGGAAACAGCACGGCACAGGACAAGAAGGCCCTACAGAGAGTGGTGCGCTCAGCCGAGCGTACCACGGGTATTGCACTACCACCCCTGCAGGTTCTATAAAACAAGAGGTGCAAATCCAGAGCCTGCAGAATAATGAAAGACCCTCACCACCCCAACAACAGCCTGTTCATGCTGCTGCGGTCGTGCAGACGCCTGCGAACACCAGCTACTAGGACAGAGAGACTTCGGCTCAGCTTCTTCCCCCAGGCCATCAGAGCCTTGAACACTGAACTCTCCACACACAAGCACACATGAGCACACACACGACACACACACTGTACACGCTCACACACTAGCAGCCACTTTAACATGAGCAAACACACACTCATGCTGCACTTGCTCACACTTATGGTCACTTTACAAAAGGAAAGGTCACTTTAAAGTGGAGATGAAGCATAGCGATAAATACATATTCATAGCATCACATTAGTATTTAGATAAGCCACAGAAAAAATCACGTTATAAAAATAAGCAGTTTCTAAGAAAAAACGATTTGTTATGTGAATTTTTTAACCATTTATCATTATGGGCGCGGCCATTTTGTTGCTGACGTCATGGGGCTGGTTTGGTGTATACACTGCTGGTTAGCTGCCTATAGTGAATGGGTCAGTCAGTAAATAAAATGTTGCCTACAAAACAACGGGACCGCGGTGGTTCTTTTTGTATTGCTCCTGGCTGTTCAAACTAATTTTACCGTGTGAAAGAGAGGAAAGTTGGTTAATTTCCACAAACTACCAGTGAAAAAAACAGTGTTGTTGGCACGTTGGCTCAGGCTGGCTGCACTCAGGTGGCGCGACCAGTTGGACAGGGAAGGAGGATCTGCAGCGAACACTTCATTGCCTCGGATTATGTTGTTGGGGTGGGATGTTTGTCCAGAAGACCACTAATCAGCTGAAGCCGGACGCGGTTCCCTCGGTCTTCGACAGACAGACCGGCCCAGGCAGTTCAGCGTCGCGGAGCATTCAGCCTGCTGGCTACCTAGCTCCACTTCAACCAGCGTCGCGGAGCATTCAGCCTGCTGGCTACCTAGCTCCACTTCAACCAGCGTCGCGGAGCATTCAGCCTGCTGGCTACCTAGCTCCACTTCAACCAGCGTCGCGGAGCATTCAGCCTGCTGGCTACCTAGCTCCACTTCAACCAGCCGAGCGTCGGGAGCTCCAGCAGCTTGTCTGTGTGCTAATAGCCTCGGCAAGCTAACGGTAGCTGGCTCCAGCAGCTTGTCGGTATGCTAATAGCCTCGGCAAGCTAATGGTAGCTGGCTCCAGCAGCTTGTCGGTGTGCTAATAGCCTCGGCAAGCTAACGGTAGCTGGCTCCAGCAGCTTGTCGGTGTGCTAATAGCCTCGGCAAGCTAACGGTAGCTGGCTCCAGCAGCTTGTCGGTGTGCTAATAGCCTCGGCAAGCTAACGGTAGCTGGCTCCAGCAGCTTGTCGGTGTGCTAATAGCCTCGGCAAGCTAACGGTAGCTGGCTCCAGCAGCTTGTCGGTGTGCTAATAGCCTCGGCAAGCTAACGGTAGCTGGCTCCAGCAGCTTGTCGGTGTGCTAATAGCCTCGGCAAGCTAACGGTAGCTAGCTCCAGCAGCTTGTCGGTGTGCTAATAGCCTCGGCAAGCTAATGGTAGCTAGCTCCAGGCTATTAGCACATCGACAAGCTGCTGGAGCTCCCGACGCTCGGCTGGTTGAAGTGGAGCTAGGTAGCCAGCAGGCTGAATGCTCCGCGACGCTGGTTGAAGTGGAGCTAGGTAGCCAGCAGGCTGAATGCTCTGCGACGCTGGTTGAAGTGGAGCTAGGTAGCCAGCAGGCTGAATGCTCCGCGACGCTGAACTGCCTGGGCCGGTCTGTCTGTCGAAGACCGAGGGAACCGCGTCCGGCTTCAGCTGATTAGTGGTCTTCTGGACAAACCTCCCACCCCCAACAACATAATCCGAGGCAATGAAGTGTTCGCTGCAGATCCTCCTTCCCTGTCCAACAGGCTGGTCGCGCCGCCTGAGTGCAGCCAGCCTGAGCCAACGTGCCAACAACACTGTTTTTTTCACTGGTAGTTTGTGGAAATTAACCAACTTTCCTCTCTTTCACACGGTAAAATTAGTTTGAACAGCCAGGAGCAATACAAAAAGAACCACCGCGGTCCCGTTGTTTTGTAGGCAACATTTTATTTACTGACTGACCCATTCACTATAGGCAGCTAACCAGCAGTGTATACACCAAACCAGCCCCATGACGTCAGCAACAAAATGGCCGCGCCCATGGCGAAAACAGGGAAATTATATTTGATTTTTCAGACAAATAAGCAGGATTTCACATTTTATTATAGGACCCTGTCTTACACAAGGTACACAACAAACAAACTAGGATCACATTGTTCACTGCTTCATCTCCCCTTTAAGAATAGTATAGTATAACTTGAGATTGTATAATATAGCATTGTATAGCAGTGTACATAAAGACCCAGTGCCTCATCCGTAGCTAACAGTGAATTGCACTACCACAGGACCTAGCACGTCCTACCATGCTCTGTAAATAACTCATGTACATATACCTATATGCCCTACTTTGTTTACTTGTTTTATTGCACAATGTCGTTCTATTGGATTCTATTATATATTACTATTGCACATTGTTGCGGGCAAGACCCCCCGCATTTCATTGTATACTTGTATGCCGTGACAAATAAAACTCTTGACTTGACTTGACGCTGGGCGTCTGTTCAAGCCTTGATATCGCTCCCAGCTCCGGTCCTAACATGCAATTCAGCGCCACGCTGTTTCTCAATGGTCAATCACTCCCGCTGTCCGCCCTGGTCGACTCAGGTGCCGACGAGAATCTCATCGACGCTGGGGTTGTTTCCCACTACCACATCGCTACCGACACCCTGCCAATACCCTGTGACGCTCACGGGTTAAACGGGAAGCTGCTCACGCGAATAACTCACCACACCATACCCCTCCGCCTCCTGTTATCAGGAAACCATAGCGAAAGTATTCGTTTTCATGTCACCAACTCTCCCCACAATCCCATTGTCCTTGGCATGCCGTGGCTCAAATTACACAACCCCATCATAAACTGGCCTATTTGGCTTGGTGACTAGCTGGAGCGCTCACTGTCACGTAGCCTGCCTGCAATCAGCTCGGCCGCGACTAGGGGTCGCTGGTCCCCACCTTCCCAACGAACCCATTGACCTGTCTGCTATTCCTTCTGTCTACCATGATTTGGAGGCTGTATTTAGCAAACAACAGGCTCTCTCGCTACCTCCTCATCGCCAATACGCCAATGTGCTATTGATCTACTCCCAGGAGCGCCGCTCCCCGCTAGTCGCCTGTTCAACCTCTCACGCCCAGAGAGAGTCGATGGAGAAGTACGTCCATGAGTCCTTGGCCTCAGGCATTATCACTCCCTCCTCCTCTCCTGTCGGTGCAGGGTTCTTCTTTGTCTCCAAGAAGGATCGTTCCCTTCGCCCCTGTATCGACTACCGGGGTCTCAACAACATCACAGTCAAGAACAAGTACCCCCTGCCTTTGATTAACTCTGCTTTTGAGCCCCTGCAAGGTGCCACCATCTTCACGAAAGCTGGACCTCAGGAATGCCTATCACCTTGTCCGCATCCGGGAAGGAGACGAATGGAAGACGGCCTTTAAGACCCCGCTCGGCCACTTCGAGTACAAGGTAATGCCCTTTGGGCTGACCAACGCCCCTGCTGTCTTTCAGGCCCTCGTCAATGACGTTCTCCGCGATGTCCTTAACCGCTCCGTTTTTGTTTATTTGGATGACATTCTGATTTTTTCCCGCTCCATGGAGGAGCATGTCCAGCACGTCCGCCGGGTCCTCCAGTGCCTTCTGGAGAACAAGCTGTCCGTCAAGGCGGAGAAGTGTGAGTTCCACGTCTCCTCCATCGGCTTCCTCGGCTACATCATCGAGGGCGGCAAGATCCGGGCGGACCCCGAGAAGATTAAGGCGTGTCCGACTGGCCCCGTCCCACCAATGTCAAGCAGCTCCAACGCTTCCTGGGGTTTGCTAACTTCTACTGGCGTTTCATCAGGGACTACAGCCGGGTCGCTGCACCCCTCACCCAACTCACCTCGCCTTCCGTGCCCTTCGTGTGGTCTGACAGAGTGGACTCCGCCTTCGCCGAGCTGCGCCGGCGCTTCACCACCGCACCCATCCTCGTCCAGCCGGACGCGTCCCGCCAGTTCGTGGTGGAGGTGGACGCCTCTTGTACCGGAGTGGGGGCGGTCCTTTCCCAACGCTCCGTCCTCGACCAGAAACTGCACCCCTGCGCCTTCTTCTCGCGCCGCCTGACCCCAGTCGAGGTCAACTATGACATCGGAAACCTGGAGCTCCTGGCAGTCAAACTAGCCCTGGAGGAATGGAGGCACTGGCTGGAAGGCTCAGAGGTCCCCTTCCTGGTTTGGACGGACCACAAGAACCTCGCCTACGTACAGACGGCCAAGCGCTTGAACTCCCGCCAGGCCGCGTGAATGCCTTCTACAACAGAACTGCATTTCCGCGTTGCTCTGATTGGCCACTGACCCCACGTGACCCTACCCTATTACACGCCCCCTTATCGACACGCGTTATGCGACGCTCTACAGCTCTTTCGCTGACTTCTTCACAGAACAGCTTTTTCCGTATTTATAATATTGGAAACGCCGTGCTGTGAGCGCTGTGAAGCACCTCTGTATTAAATGCCGACAGCACCTCTGTATTAAATGCCGACTCATCAATCATTCAATAACAACATTAACGATAACGTTAACGTTAGCATTAGGCTAACGCCAAGCTGTAATGTTACCAGTCTCGCGTCTATCTGCTAACATTAGCATTAGGTAATAACCGGTTTAAAATGGATGGTGATTACCTCACGTTGTGTCTATTCTGCTATCATTAACGTTACTAGTACAAACAATCAAACCAAAACATTGACATCTAACTTATCTTTAGAGGAAGGTGGAGAGGAAGCTGCAGCACAACAACACCAGAGAGGTGTGGAGGGGAATGAAAACCATCACCGGCTATAAGCAGGTAAACTGCCAGGCAGAGGGTGATGTGGACAAGGCCAACGAGTTTAACCAATTCTACAACCGGTTTGACATGGCAGCCAGGGCTCGCTCTGCCCCTGTTGACCAGGCCACACCAACCCCCCCTACCACCTCTCCAGCGGCAGCTCCTCCCCCTGCACCATCTCCTCCTCACTGCTGCAACCACAACTCTGCAGTTGCGCCCCCTGGCCCCACCCCCTGTCACCTAGCCCCCCCCCCAGTGACCTAGTCCCCCCCGCCTGTCCCCTGCCCCCCCTCCTGTGTCACCTAGCCCCACCCTGTGACCTAGTCCCCCCCCCTGTCACCTGCCTCCCCCCCTGTGTCACCCAGCCTCCCCCCCATTGTCCCTCACAGTAGATGAGGTGAGGGCGGAACTAAGGAAACTGCGTCCAGGAAAGGCGGCTGGCCCGGATGGCGTGTGTTGGAGGCTGCTGAAGCTCTGTGCAGACCAACTGGCTGAGCCGCTCCAGAAGCTCTTCAATATGAGCCTGCGGGACGTGAGGGTGCCGGTCCTGTGGAAAACATCATGTCTTGTGCCGGTACCCAAAGCTGGGCGCCCGGCCGAGCTCAACGACTACAAACCGGTGGCCCTCACGTCACACATCATGAAGACACTGGAGAGGCTGCTTCTACACCATCTGAGGCCACAGACTGAACACGCGCTTGACCCCCTGCAGTTTGGGTATCGGGAGAGCATCGGGGTGGACAACGCGGTCCTCTACATGCTTCACCGGGCCTACTCCTACCTGGATGAGCCGGGGAGTTATGTGAGGATTATGTTTTTTGATTTTTCGAGCGCTTTTAATACTATTCAACCTCCCATACTTAAAGACAAGCTCAGGAAGATGGGGGTGGATCCCTCCTTCACTTCCTGGATCACGGATTACCTGACAGACCGACCACAGTTTGTCAGAATGGGCAACTGTGTCTCGGAGACAGTGGTCAGCAGCACTGGGGCTCCACAGGGGACTGTTCTCGCTCCGTTCCTGTTCACCCTCTACACGGCAGACTTCAACTACAACTCTGAGTCTTGCCACGTCCAAAAATACTTGGACGACACAGCGATTGTGGCGTGTGTGAGGAAGGGACAGAAGGGAGAGTACAGGGACCAGGTGGGAGCCTTCAGCGACTGGAGCGACTGGAGCGAACGGAACGGCCTTCTCCTGAACGCAAAAAAGACAAAGGAGATGGTACTGGATTTCCGCAGGTCGAAACCACCTCTGCAACCAGTCAGCATACGGGGAAACAACATTGCGACGGTGCAGACATACAAATATTTAGGTGTGCACCCAGTGTGCGAACCATAGCATGGTCTTCGGGGGAGCCGGAAGCTCATTATTTTTCTTTCGGGGGGGGGGGGGGAGGAGTCGCAGGGAGGAGTCGGACTGTCGGAGGATACTGTGACGCTTTCTGTACTCGACATACTGTAGCCTGTAGGCCTTGTGTATGTATGTATGTGACAAATAAACCTCTTGAATCTTGTCATAAATTCAATCAGTTTCAGTAACTACAGAACACATATTGTAATAGACTCACTTGTTGTTGTTTTGTGGTCCGGCCGTCTGGACGGTCTGGGCTTGCACAGCACATTCCATGATAAAAAAAAAGGATCCATTTAGTTAGATTGGATAGATCCAACACTGTCTGGCCATCTCCAGCTTCTTCTCTCTGCCTATCCTGTGTTCTGATACGACCGCCGGCGCCGGCACCACCGGGCGTTGTCAGAGAAATAGTCCCCACCGCAGCATCGCCAGCAGCAGGTGTAACAGCGTCATCGCCAGCTGTCAATTTGTCTGCTATCGAAGACTTAGATGATCCCGCCTCCTGCTCTGTCAAGTCGATTGGCTGCTTCGCCTTCTTCGTGAAAGCAAAATTGGTTAAAAGGCTTACTTGTTGGATTTTTTGTTTCGACATTATTCTGAGTGATTACCTTATTTACCTGTCAAACTATCAATGTCACTCACAGGTTACAACGTGGGTCAAGTTTGATTTGTGCGTGCGTGCAGGCTGCAGCGCCGCCGCGCTCCGAATGGTAATTGCAAGAATAGCATGCATGTTGCCATATTACGGTGTGAATTAGTGCGCAAATCATTAATCATACATCAAAATAGCCTAATTTAATTATTATACACGATGATGATACAGAAAATTACAGAAAAATTAGAAATGCCTGGCAAAAATAGCATTTATTTTCAGTAATTTAGAGACCCCCCAAAAATTCACAAATTATGTTTTCAGGGGAGCTGATGTCTGATCTAGGGGAGCCAATGGCTCACCGAGCTGCCCCATGGTTCGCACCCTGTGTGCACCTAGACGATAAGCTGGCCTGGGCTGCAAACGCGGAAGCGCTCTACAAGAAAGGACAGAGCCGGCTGTTCTTCCTTAGGAGGCTCAGGTCTTTTAATGTGTGTGGGGAAATGTTGTTCATGTTCTATCAGGCAGTGGTGTCAAGTGTGCTCCTCTATGCCGCTGTCTGCTGGGGTGGTAATACCACGGCCAGGGATGCCAGGCGGCTGGATAAGCTGGTCCAGAAGGCTGGCTCAGTGGTGGGGAGGAGACTGGACCCACTGGGGACCGTGGTGGAGAGCCGCACGCAGAGCAAGCTGCTGGCCATTATGGACAATACCAACCACCCTCTCCACCACACCCTGGTGGGGCAGAGCAGCAGTCGCAGCGGACGGCTCATCTCCCTGCACTCACGGACTGAGCGGCACAGGAGGTCCTTTGTCCCCACAGCCATCAGACTGTACAACAGCGTAATATAGTGCGGGGGACCTTGACCTCTGACCCACACACCTGTTTTTACACCTGTTTTTATACACTGTTTTATACACCTGCTTTTATCTAATCACGCTCCTATTAATATTGATGGATATGATTTAATTTAATTTTATCATGTGCTTATTTTTAATTCATGATGCAGACATAACGTGTAATAACTGAATGAGAACTGTCAATGTCTGTATACTGTGTGAGCTGCGAGTATCTATCTATCTATCTATCTATCTATCTATCTATCTATCTATCTATCTATCTATCTATCTATCTATCTATCTATCTATCTATCTATCTATCTATCTATCTATCTATCTATCTATCTATCTATCTATCTATCTATCTATCTATCTATCTATCTATCTATCTATCTATCTATCTATCTATCTATCTATCTATCTATCTATCTATCTATCTATCTATCTATCTATCTATCTATCTATCTATCTATCTATCTATCTATCTATCTACAGTATCTATCTATCTATCTACTCTAACTTACCATCTTTAGATAATAAAGTACTCAACCTCTACTGTCTTTAACTATGAACAAACACAACACTCTAACTTACCATCTTTAGATAATAAAGTACTCAACGTCCTCTACTGTCTTTAACTATGACAGGTCCAGCATTTGTAGGTCCAGCATGACCATGCCGCAGTATTTGCCCGCGTCCACCTCTTGTTTGATGTGGTCGTTTAAATAGAGAAGGCATGTGTCAGTGGAGTGGGATGTTCTGAAGCCAGATTGGAATTCGTAGATTAGATTTTTTTCTGCGAGGTACTTTTCGACCTGTTCGTATACAATTTCTTCCATGACTTTCGAGATGGAGGTAAGGATAGAAACAGGGCGGTAGTTGCCTGGGTCTAATTTACTGCCCTTTTTGTGCAGGGGTGTTACTCTCGCAATTTTTAAGTCCTTGGGGACGTGTCCCTGTTTTATGGAGAGGTTTATTATGTGTGTGATGACTGGGGTGATGGCGGCTGCTGAGTCTCTGAGGAATTTGGAGGGGATGTTGTCATGGCCAGTAGCCTTGTTCGGTTGGAGGGCGCTCAGTTTTTTGAGTACCTCATCTGTTGTTACCATTTCCAGTTTGAAGTTGTCTTTGTGGACCCCTAGGTTCTTGTAGTATGCTACTATGTGTTCTACCCCATAATGCCCTGAGTGGGAGGGTAGTTTGTTTACCAGTGTTGTGGCTATGTTTGTGAAGAAAATGTTTAAGTAATTGGCTACATCCAGCTTGTCTGTGATGAGCGTGTTGTCCGTCTTTATGTTTATGTTTGAGAAACTGGTTTTAAGTTTTTTATTGCAGCCTAGTTGATTATTGAGTAATTTCCAAAGTTCACGTGGTTTGTTTTTGTTTTCCTCAGTTTTGTCATTGATGAATTTTTTTTTGCTGTTTTGATCATGGAGTTTACGTCATTTCTTAGTCTGTTTCTTTCCAGTTTGAGTTCAGTCACGTGGGCTTGGAGTTCACTGCTCTTGCTTTTGGTAAGCTTTGACTGACTTTTACGAAACTCAGAGCATTTTTTGTCTCTGGTTTTCATAGCGGTCAGTATTTCAGTGTGCATCCACGGCTCAGCGCGGTTTTTTACCCTGGTGGTTCTTAGGGGGGCCATGTTGTTTAGTATTGTTGAAAATTTGGTTTTGAAACCAAGCCATGTTTCTTCAACCAGTGTACTATTGAGCTCATCTGACCAGTCCAGGCTCTCCAGTTCAAGGTTAAAGGCCTCGCTAGAGTAGGTTTTGAGGTCTCTAGATGTGACTGTTTTGTGACAGCCAGCCTTTTGTTTTAGCTTTTTGCGGGTACAGAATATCATATAATGATCACTTAACCCGCATGCTATAACCCCTTTATTGGAGATCTTTTTGTTGCATATCTGTGTTCCAATCCCCAGTAATCTCACAACTAACCATTTCGGGGTAAAAGTATGCATCCAAGTGTGAAATTTTAAGATAATTTCAAATGACTCGAAATGTACCTTTAGGCGAAAACGGTCTACAGATTTTAAAGTGTCTAAAGTGAACAGTATACACACACATGTTTTATTTTTATCCTAAAACCACACCAATACCACCCAAAACAGCCCAGATTAGAGTTAACGTTATATGTAATGCTGAACGAATACAACAATTAAAATGGTAGTACAATCTTTAGTCTTGTCTATCTTGACTACTGCCCAGCAATTTGGTCTAGCGCGTCAAAGCAAGAGCTTAGTAAACTCCAGCTCACTCAAAATAGAGCTGCCCGACTCACTCTTCACTGCTTTTTTTTTTTTTATCCACTCCCATTTTCTATTTTTGCTCCCATCCCAATTTTCGTATATCGTCCAATTCAACCCTCCCCTGTCTTTGAACGCTGTTTCATGCCTCCCACAAGCCGGCTGCAATGTGGACTAAGTCATACATAGCACAAGTCCCCTCCGATACTCGAGGTAACAGCAGTCGCATCTTTCCACCTGCACGGCTCGATCTTTCAGCGTCAGGGGTCTGGGCTTTGGAGGGGCCCCGCCCCCCGTCGCTTCCTGATTCTACTGTGCAGGCACACCAACCGACCTGTAGGAGTCGCTGTCCACAACGCCCGATCCCCACCCATCAGTTTCCCCTCCCCCTAATACTGCCAATGTGTATTAGTGCGGACGACCAGCTAAACTGAAAGCAATGTGGAGCACTGGACTCGAACAGGGAGGCTTACCTGTTCGAGCCCAGTCTCCAGTATTCGTGGTGAGCGCCTTGCCCACTGCACCACGTAGCCGCCACTCTTCACTGCTCTATAAGGAATAGTGTGGAGGGAATGCATGCTAGACTAGACTGTCGTGGATGAGGGTGGAGGAGAGACTAGCATGCCCAGAAGGAAATCAATATATGTCATGCATGTAGCTGCAGGCAGCCATGTTATCCAAACTTCTTCTGTTTACTTTTTTTTTTTTTTTTTATGGTGAAATTCACCTAAGACCTTTTGTTTTATTTTCTATTGATTATGTATGTGATATATGACTGATTTACACTGAATGTTTCATATTTGTATGTGCTGTATATCTGTGAGGAACCCATGGAAGAATAGTCAACACGTTGATGATGACTAATGGGGATCCTAATAAACATAAACATAAACCATAACCTATTTTGACCTTATATATAGGCCTATAGGTGTACAGTCTCAAGTCGGGCAATGTACAGTTTCTTCGTCAAATGTATATACTCTCTCTTTTAGACTCTTTTTGTACCACAAACAGTACTGTATTTGTAAATCTGTCATAAATGTATAGATGTAGCAGTACTGTCTATCTGTATGTCATGTATGTCATATATGTTATGATGAATTGAAAATGGGGGACCCTGATGTAAACAAGACGAAAGTCTTTCTCTGGTCTGCATCCCCTTAACAATTGTGTGTATTGAGCCGTACTGTATTGTACCGATTCTGCAATCTGTTAATAACATTTTCAATCAATCAATCAATACTCAAATTCCCTTCGGCTTCCCCCACCCCCAATCCCTACCGAATCCCCCCTCCTGCGTGTATGCCCGGCGCCACTCCCACGTGATAATAATAATAATAATGACTTGGATTTATATAGCGCTCTTCTCTGACCCAGAGCGCTTCACAGAGTCCATTATTCGTTCATACACAGCCATACCGGTGGTGGTAAGCTACAATTGCAGCCAGAGTCTGCCTCAACTCACGGAAGCGTGGCGAATAATCATCGCCTACGGCCCCTCCGACCACCACCAACATTCATTCACATGCATACGAGGCAAGTAGGTTAAGTGTCTTGCCCAAGGACACAACGGCAGTGGGATGGACATGGGCTCGAGCGGGATTCGAACCACCAACCCTTCGATCATAGGACGACCCGCTCTACCCCTGAGCCACGCCGCCCCACGATGATGGTGATGGTGAAGGCAGCCGACTAGTATGCACGCTGGAGGGGGGGAGCCTAAGACTGTCTCATCACCAAAGCCCGATCCCCCCGTCCCTGCCCCCTCCCGCTGGACAATCTTTCCACCCTCCCTCCCGCCACCTGGCGCAACGACACCCCGGTGTTGTCGCAGCCAACTATCGCATATGGTGTCTCAGGCATTCTGTAGTCGACATGTGTCAACAAATGTACATGTCTGTTTGAATTTATGTTGTGCCGTTGTTACTGTAAAAATGTAATGATTGTGATATGTTGTTGTTAATGAGACGATGAGCTGTATGTGTGTGTCACTGGAATTTCCCCAAGGGGATAAATAAAGGAATATCTTATCTTATCTTTCCCCATGTTTTGTTTATAGAGTCGTTCGGGCAGAACTATCCAGAGGTGAGCCAGCAACAAATTGTTTTACTGATGCTAAATACAAATGTCCTGTTGTTTCTATCACCGGTTAAGCTTAGGCACTCTTTTGAAGTTGGTTAAGGTTAGAGTTTGTCTTAGAGCATGGCGATAGAACACCAGCCCTGATTCCAAACTCTAACCTTAACCAACTTCGAAAGAGTCGCCTAAGCTTAACCAGTGATAAACTAGGCGTTAGGTAGTTTGCAGGCTGTTCAACGCGGAAATAGGCGCAGAAACAGACGTCACACGATTGGCGCAGATGTCACATGACCAGAAACGTCAGTGGCCAATCAGAGAGCGTCTCCGCAAACGTAGGCTACGGAAAAAAATCACGCCTCCCGGACGCGTCTATTCTTTTACCAACGGATTTCCAGTTCCGCGTTCGCGTTCTGCGATCTGATTGGCCACTGACGTTTCTGGTGCGATCTGATTGGCCACTGACGTTTCTGGTCATGTGACATGTGCGCCCAATCGCGTGAGGCGCCCATTTCCGCCTCAAACAGCAGCAAACTACCTAACGCCTAGTTTGCTTTTGTTGTCCGCTAGCGCGAGCTCACGTTAGCTACTAGGCTACATACATTGAGTGTAGCGCGAGCTCACGTTAGCTACTAGGCTACATACAGTGAGTGTAGCGCGAGCTCACATTAGCTACTAGGCTACATACACTGAGTGTAGCGCGAGCTCACGTTAGCTACTAGGCTACATACAGTGAGTGTAGCGCGAGCTCACGTTAGCTACTAGGCTACATACAGTGAGTGTAGCGCGAGCTCACGTTAGCTACTAGGCTACATACACTGACTGTAGCGCGAGCTCACGTTAGCTACTAGGCTACATACACTGACTGTAGCGCGAGCTCACGTTAGCTACTAGGCTACATACACTGAGTGTAGCGCGAGCTCACGTTAGCTACTAGGCTACATACACTGAGTGTAGCGCGAGCTCACGTTAGCTACTAGGCTCCCGGAGGGTCATCAAAGAGAAGCCGCCTATTCTCAGTCCTTGCCCCACAATGGTGGAATGAACTACCCATCCCAGTTAGGACAGCCGAATCCCGTCCAATCTTTCGCCATCGACTAAAGACTCACTTCTTCAACCATTATCTGAAATGATAAAAAAAATAAAAATAAAAAAATCTAACCCCGACTAACCTTAATGTCATGCACTTGTCCTAATAAACTAACCTACACTGTAACACGCAACACTTTGATGAACATTGTTACTCAGCTGATAGAGTTATACCCTTCTTGCTGTCTTGTCGCACAGAACTTGTAAGTCGCTTTGGATAAAAGCGTCAGCTAAATGACTAAATGTAAATGTAAATGTAGGCTACATACAGTGAGTGTAGCGCAAGCTCACGTTAGCTACTAGGCTACATACACTGAGTGTAGTGCGAGCTCACGTTAGCTACTAGGCTACATACAGTGAGTGTAGCGCGAGCTCACATTAGCTACTAGGCTACATACACTAGCGCGAGCTCACGTTAGCTACTAGGCTACATACACTGAGTGTAGCGCGAGCTCACGTTAGCTACTAGGCTGCCTCGCCTGTTTCTTTCACCAGTTAAGCTTAGGCACTCTTTCGAAGTTGGTTAAGGTTAGAGTTTGTTTTAGAGCAGGTGATAGAACACCAGCCCTGATTCCATACTCTAACCTTAACCAACTTCGAAAGAGTCGCCTAAGCTTAACCAGTGATAAACTAGGCGTTAGGTAGGCGGAATGGCCACGTCACGCGATTGGGCGAACATGTCACATGACCAGAAACGTCAGTGGCCACTCAGATCGCACCAGAAACGTCAGTGGCCAATCAGATCGCAGAGCGCGAACGCGGAACTGGAAATCCGTTAGTAAAAGAATAGACGCCTCCCGGACACCTCTGAAAGGTGCGACCTACATTATGGCACGCATTGTTATTGGCTCATTTCAGAGTGACGCAGTAAACATGAACTCATGTTTATACCGCATGGACCCGGAGTGATTTATCCGATTTATCCAAACAGCAGCAAACTACCTAACGCCTAGTTTGCTTTTGTTGTCCGCTAGCGCGAGCTCACGTTAGCTACTAGGCTACATACATTGAGTGTAGCGCGAGCTCACGTTAGCTACTAGGCTACATACAGTGAGTGTAGCGCGAGCTCACATTAGCTACTAGGCTACATACACTGAGTGTAGCGCGAGCTCACGTTAGCTACTAGGCTACATACAGTGAGTGTAGCACGAGCTCACGTTAGCTACTAGGCTACATACAGTGAGTGTAGCGCGAGCTCACGTTAGCTACTAGGCTACATACACTGACTGTAGCGCGAGCTCACGTTAGCTACTAGGCTACATACACTGACTGTAGCGCGAGCTCACGTTAGCTACTAGGCTACATACACTGAGTGTAGCGCGAGCTCACGTTAGCTACTAGGCTACATACACTGAGTGTAGCGCGAGCTCACGTTAGCTACTAGGCTCCCGGAGGGTCATCAAAGAGAAGCCGCCTATTCTCAGTCCTTGCCCCACAATGGTGGAATGAACTACCCATCCCAGTTAGGACAGCCGAATCCCGTCCAATCTTTCGCCATCGACTAAAGACTCACTTCTTCAACCATTATCTGAAATGATAAAAAAAATAAAAATAAAAAAATCTAACCCCGACTAACCTTAATGTCATGCACTTGTCCTAATAAACTAACCTACACTGTAACACGCAACACTTTGATGAACATTGTTACTCAGCTGATAGAGTTATACCCTTCTTGCTGTCTTGTCGCACAGAACTTGTAAGTCGCTTTGGATAAAAGCGTCAGCTAAATGACTAAATGTAAATGTAAATGTAGGCTACATACAGTGAGTGTAGCGCAAGCTCACGTTAGCTACTAGGCTACATACACTGAGTGTAGTGCGAGCTCACGTTAGCTACTAGGCTACATACAGTGAGTGTAGCGCGAGCTCACATTAGCTACTAGGCTACATACACTAGCGCGAGCTCACGTTAGCTACTAGGCTACATACACTGAGTGTAGCGCGAGCTCACGTTAGCTACTAGGCTGCCTCGCCTGTTTCTTTCACCAGTTAAGCTTAGGCACTCTTTCGAAGTTGGTTAAGGTTAGAGTTTGTCTTAGAGCAGGCGATAGAACACCAGCCCTGATTCCATACTCTAACCTTAACCAACTTCGAAAGAGTCGCCTAAGCTTAACCAGTGATAAACTAGGCGTTAGGTAGGCGGAATGGCCACGTCACGCGATTGGGCGAACATGTCACATGACCAGAAACGTCAGTGGCCACTCAGATCGCACCAGAAACGTCAGTGGCCAATCAGATCGCAGAGCGCGAACGCGGAACTGGAAATCCGTTAGTAAAAGAATAGACGCCTCCCGGACACCTCTGAAAGGTGCGACCTACATTATGGCACGCATTGTTATTGGCTCATTTCAGAGTGACGCAGTAAACATGAACTCATGTTTATACCGCATGGACCCGGAGTGATTTATCAGAGTGTTTTGAAATATTTTAAACACATCATAAACTGCACTGTGTAATTTATGTTGCATTCGTTGTGCCCACAGTGGGATACAGACAGTTGACTGTATTTAACATTCTGATTACAACCTGCTTCCTGTATAATCAAACCCTGCCCCTTTTTAAATACCCGGATGATCACGGCTCTTTGGACGCCATGGCGGCTCAATTTTGGGACAGGTGCCGCGGAGAACATAGACTTTTATCACAACTGTGTGAATCACTCATCATTTCATTCTCGAAGTCAACTTCCTGTCTTTTTAACTTTCTGTCTAAGTGCATGTAGTCTATGGCTTGGGGGGGAAACATGCACTTAGAATCACCAGAAAGGCTTTCGAAATAGTGAAATGCCATGTTGGCCTCAATATTTTCAAAACTAATGATATGAAAAGGTTATGAAATTAACAAGAATGTGATACAATATGTAATAAAAACGGAGCTCAACGCATACAACAAATCCGTTTGTTTCCCCCAATACCAAGATGGCGGTGGTCTCGTGACGCCAGAGTGTCTTCGAGAATTCTACAACCTGCTTTAATCAAACCCCGCCCCTTTTATCAGCCGAAGATACGATTGGCCAATTATAATTTTTTTTAAATACCCGGATGATCACGGGTCTAAACTCTCTGGACGCCATGACGGCTACATTTTGGGACAGTTGCCGCGGAGAACATAGACTTTTATCGCAACTGTGTGAATGTCTTTATATAAGTCTCCAGATGAAATGTAAAAAAAAAAACATATACATACGACTTCATAAACGACGTTTTTAAATCACGACAAACGAGTCAATAATTTTAACGTTAATAACATTTGTATTACGATTAGGCATATTTTGGTAACGCTTTGTTTTGGGGTCCTTGCTGGATGCTCGGCGCCAGTCGCGCACTAACTTGTTGTTGTTAGCATCGCAGCTAAAGACACGGCTGAAGAAATATCTGATTGAGAATCATTCATACACAAACCTGGGATCCACGGCCGTGCGGAAATGAATTTAGAATTGCTCGGTATTTATTATTAATTTATTTTATTATGTATTATTGTGACGTGCGACTAAACGTTACACATATCTGGGTTTGAGCGATAGCTAGCATGCTAACGTGTTAGCGTGCAGCGAACAAGAGAAGGACCTGCAGCTCCAACACCCAAACAATATTGGATCACATTCATATATATATATATATTATAGATAAACCGACCGTAGCTACATTTTAATACTCTTCATTACAAGTCGAATTTCTTGTAAAACAGATGCATATGAACCAGCAGACTTTGTAATATTTGGTACACAACGTTTAGATGTAGCAGTACTGTCCATCTGTATGTCATATATGTAATGATGAAGTGAAAATGGGGGACCCTGATGTAAACAAGACGAAAGTCTTTCTCAGGTCTGCATCCCCTTAACTATTGTGTGTATTGAGCCGTACTGTATTGTACCCATTCTGCAATCTGTTAATAACATTTTCAATCAATCAATCAATACTCATTCTTTTCCCCATGTTTTGTTTATAGAGTCGTTCGGGCAAAACTATCCAGAGGTAAGCCAGCAACAATTTTTTTTTACTGATGCTAAATACAGATGTCCTGTTTGATAATTCTACTAGTTCCTCCACGTCTTTGTTGATAATGGGTCATTTCTTTTCAAACCTTTTATTAAAACACGACAGGCAACTGAGGTTTCATTTACAGTCACGTTGAGTATGCATACAGAAATATGCATAAATAAAAACAATAGAATCACAACAATAAACAAACGACAAGAGACGAGGCAAAGAGCGAGGATAACGAATCAATTAAAACATGTACAACTTGATTGCCAAAGGTTGGAGATCGAGGTCTTCTACAACAGAGGGGATAATCTCAAGCTTTAAGGACTGTTGGAGTTCATTCCATGAGCTAGAGGGGCATCAGAGCGAAATGCAGATTTCCCCTGTTCAGAGCAAACTCAGGGGACCTTTAAGGACCAGCCAGTCACTGGAACGGCCTTAAGGACCAGCCAGTCACTGGAACAGGTTCCAAAAGGACATAATGACACTGTAATCAAAGACAATGTAGCAGATGCAGTTTTCCAATATGGACACATGTTTGACATCTGCTTTTCCTTGGATTTTGTTTGCTATACGGTGGTGACTACATCTTTCCTTTTATTGTGCCTGTGATGCATCTAGTGTTGCCTAGACTTAAGAAATAGGCTTTCAGTCTGCTAACACTGATGTACACATTGTATCAAATGTGTTGGATAAAGAGACGGTACATACACTACTGCTCATCATAGTATTGCTGCTGTGTTTGTATCAGGGTGGGTGTCTTAGTCTAGTGGTGAGAGCTGTGTTTGTATCAGGGTGGGTGTCTGTGGTGAGAGCTGTGTTTGTATCAGGGTGGGTGTCTTAGTCTAGTGGTGAGAGCTGTGTTTGTATCAGGGAGGGTGGGTGTCTTACTCTAGTGGTGAGAGCTGTGTTTGTATCAGGGTGGGTGTCTTATCTTAGTCTAGTGGTGAGAGCTGTGTTTGTATCAGGGTGGGTGTCTAGTGGTGAGAGCCGTGTTTGTATCAGGGTGAGTGTGTCTTAGTAGTGGTGAGAGCTGTGTTTGTATCAGGGTGGGTGTCTTAGTCTAGTGGTGAGAGCTGTGTTTGTATCAGGGTGGGTGGGTGTCTTAGTCTAGTGGTGAGAGCTGTGTTTGTATCAGGGTGGGTGTCTTAGTCTAGTGGTGAGAGCTGTGTTTGTATCAGGGTGGGTGTCTTAGTCTAGTGGTGAGAGCTGTGTTTGTATCAGGGTGGGTGGGTGTCTTAGTCTAGTGGTGAGAGCTGTGTTTGTATCAGGGTGGATGTCTTAGGCATAACAAAAATAATAGTTGGTTTCAGGTTGGTTGTCAGTTTGGCCATGGGTAGGTAGGGAATTTATTTTATTTTATTTTTTTATTTTATTCTTTCCCACGGCGACTATGGATAGGGAATTTCTTTATTTAATTAAAATGTTCACAACAACATGGATGCATGTACTCTGCCAGCATGTTTAATATCCATAATACTAAATGTTTGACTAAGATTTCTATGAAACTTTATTCTAAAAAAAAAAAAAAAAAAAATCAGATTTTTTTTTTTTTTTTTTTTTTTATATATAATTTTTTTTAAAAACTCATAAAATATATTGGGTCGCACCTAAATCGGCAGGGTCGGTCGGCAACCTGAAACCAACCATTATTTTTGTTAGGCCCTAGTCTAGTGGTGAGAGCTGTGTTTGTATAAGGGTGAGTGGGTGTTTTAGTCTAGTGGTGAGAGCTGTGTTTGTATCAGGGTGGGTGGGTGTTTTAGTCTAGTGGTGAGAGCTGTGTTTGTATCAGGGTGGGTGTCTTAAGTCTAGTGGTGAGAGCTGTGTTTGTATCGGGGTGGGTGGGTGTCTTAGTCTAGTGGTGAGAGCTGTGTTTGTATCAGGGTGGGTGTCTTATCTTAGTCTAGTGGTGAGAGCTGTGTTTGTATCAGGGTGGGTGTCTAGTGGTGAGAGCCGTGTTTGTATCAGGGTGAGTGTGTCTTAGTAGTGGTGAGAGCTGTGTTTGTATCAGGGTGGGTGTCTTAGTCTAGTGGTGAGAGCTGTGTTTGTATCAGGGTGGGTGGGTGTCTTAGTCTAGTGGTGAGAGCTGTGTTTGTATCAGGGTGGGTGTCTTAGTCTAGTGGTGAGAGCTGTGTTTGTATCAGGGTGGGTGTCTTAGTCTAGTGGTGAGAGCTGTGTTTGTATCAGGGTGGGTGGGTGTCTTAGTCTAGTGGTGAGAGCTGTGTTTGTATCAGGGTGGATGTCGTAGTCTAGTGGTGAGAGCTGTGTTTGTATAAGGGTGAGTGGGTGTTTTAGTCTAGTGGTGAGAGCTGTGTTTGTATCAGGGTGGGTGGGTGTTTTAGTCTAGTGGTGAGAGCTGTGTTTGTATCAGGGTGGGTGTCTTAAGTCTAGTGGTGAGAGCTGTGTTTGTATCGGGGTGGGTGGGTGTCTTAGTCTAGTGGTGAGAGCTGTGTTTGTATCAGGGTGGGTGTCTTATCTTAGTCTAGTGGTGAGAGCTGTGTTTGTATCAGGGTGGGTGTCTAGTGGTGAGAGCCGTGTTTGTATCAGGGTGAGTGTGTCTTAGTAGTGGTGAGAGCTGTGTTTGTATCAGGGTGGGTGTCTTAGTCTAGTGGTGAGAGCTGTGTTTGTATCAGGGTGGGTGGGTGTCTTAGTCTAGTGGTGAGAGCTGTGTTTGTAATGTATCAGGGTGGGTGTCTTAGTCTAGTGGTGAGAGCTGTGTTTGTATCAGGGTGGGTGTCTTAGTCTAGTGGTGAGAGCTGTGTTTGTATCAGGGTGGGTGGGTGTCTTAGTCTAGTGGTGAGAGCTGTGTTTGTATCAGGGTGGATGTCTTAGTCTAGTGGTGAGAGCTGTGTTTGTATCAGGGTGGGTGGGTGTTTTAGTCTAGTGGTGAGAGCTGTGTTTGTATCAGGGTGGGTGGGTGTCTTAAGTCTAGTGGTGAGAGCTGTGTTTGTATCAGGGTGGGTGGGTGTCTTAGTCTAGTGGTGAGAGCTGTGTTTGTAATGTATCAGGGTGGGTGGGTTAGTCTAGTGGTGAGAGCACTCACTCCCCACCACAAGCATTGTTAGTTCAAATCCTGATCGCACCTTTTTTGGGGACTTTCGCAGATACAAAACGTAAATATATTACTTATATATATATATTTATTAGTGCTGTCAATAGATACAAAACATTTATTTTAATCTCAATTTTCTGTAATTAAACTAGATTAATCTAGATAAAAAATAGCATTTTTCTACTCAAGACCGAAGCTTGTAACAGATATTTACTTGAGTAAAATCATGGAATTAATGTAAAATCAACACAAAGAAAGTATATTTAGATTCAAAGACTATTTGAATAGCTTTCTTTGAATACAGTTTCTCCCCTGTGAAATACAAATGTTCAACAAAACCATCGACATTGACTCAGCTAGACCTCTTTCTTATATCCGCGGCGCTAAGATTGACGATTTTTCACTCCATAGATTAATCTAGATTAATTTATTTTAATGCTTTAAATAATTTAAATTAATCTCAAATTAAAGCATTAATTTTGACAGCCCTAATATTTATATATATATATATAACATAACATACACTATGTACCTTTTTGTACACGCACTGTCGACTGTCGTACCAAGCGTCCCTCGTCAAACTGTGACTTTTTGGTTTGTTATGTCTTCGCTCCATTGTCACTGACACACATTTCTGTACATTAATTTGCGTTTGAAGAATGACATTTTCTGTGTCTCTGATGACGTGTCTGTGTCTCTGGTAAGGCTGTCCTCGAAGCCTGTTTTTGGGATTCGAACTTCGTCAGGGTTTTTCGAACGGACGTTCGAACCTCCGTTTTTAATAAAAATATTTTAATTTTAATATTTTTTTTTATAAATATCCTCAACTAAAATCCTCAATTTGAATAAAGTGATTAATCAGATTTTTTATTTTAATTTTTTTATTAAATTAACGTTCTTTAATGAATATTACTCATCAGTTTTTTTTAACACTATAATATTAGTGTAGCCTAATCTTTATCTGCAACTGTGAAGAAAACCCCCATTGGTTTAAACAGAATGAATAGACACATAAAAAAAAACATATATATATCATACAAAAAATTCAATTTGAATGTTTATTTAGAATTCGAATGCCAACGTAACGAACGAAGGTCCGACCGTTTTGGGCTCAGCCCTACTGATGACGTGTGTGTGTTTCAGGAGGCAGATGGCACCCTGGATTGCATCAGCATGGCGCTCACCTGCACCTTCAACCGCTGGGGCACCCTGCTGGCGGTCGGCTGCAACGACGGACGCATCGTCATCTGGGACTTCCTGACGCGCGGCATCGCCAAGATCATCAGCGCTCACATCCACCCCGTCTGCTCCCTATGGTGAGAGGCTACACGGAGAAGAGCCATATATACTAGGGATGTTATCGGCCGATATTGGCATTAAAATGTAATATCGGAAATTATCTGTATCGGTTTAAAAAAAAATATATATATATATATATATATATATATATATATATATATATATATTTTTTTTTTTTACATTTATTTAACCTTTATTTACCCAGGCAAGCAAGTAAGAACAAATTCTTATTTTATTTATTGTCAAAAGTATGCATAATGTTGTGTTAATTCCACGACAGTAGATATGTAATGTTAATTACCTGAAATTATTTAGTTTTTTTGGGGGGGAAACCCTGCATATATCGGTATCGGTTGATATCGGTATCGGAAATTAATAGTTGGACAATATCGGTATATCGGATATCGGTAAAAAAGCCACTATCGAACATCCCTAGTTTGAAGTTCTATAATATGTGCGTGTGTGTGCGTGTTCTTGTGTGTGTGTGTGTGTGTGTGTGTGTGCAGTTGGAGTCGAGACGGACACAAGCTGGTGAGCGCGTCGACGGACAACATTGTGTCCTTGTGGGACGTCCTGACGGGAGACTGTGACCAGAGGTTCCGGTTCCCCTCGCCCATCCTCAAACTACAGTACCACCCCCGGGACCTGTGAGTGGCTGCACCCCTCTGTGTATCTTTATAGAGCAGTGGTCCTCAAAGTAAACTACAGTACCCCCCCCCCCCCCGGGACCTGTGAGTGGCTGCACCCCTCCGTGTATCTTTATAGAGCAGTGGTCCTCAAAGTAAACTACAGTACCCCCCCCCCCCCCGGGACCTGTGAGTGGCTGCACCCCTCCGTGTATCTTTATAGAGCAGTGGTCCTCAAAGTAAACTACAGTATCCCCCCCCCCCCGGGACCTGTGAGTGGCTGCACCCCTCTGTGTATCTTTATAGAGCAGTGGTCCTCAAAGTAAACTACAGTACCCCCCCCCCCCGGGACCTGTGAGTGGCTGCACCCCTCCGTGTATCTTTATAGAGCAGTGGTCCTCAAAGTAAACTACAGTACCCCCCCCCCCCCCCCCGGGACCTGTGAGTGGCTGCACCCCTCCGTGTATCTTTATAGAGCAGTGGTCCTCAAAGTAAACTACAGTACCCCCCCCCCCCCCCGGGACCTGTGAGTGGCTGCACCCCTCCGTGTATCTTTATAGAGCAGTGGTCCTCAAAGTAAACTACAGTATCCCCCCCCCCCCCCCCCGGGACCTGTGAGTGGCTGCACCCCTCTGTGTATCTTTATAGAGCAGTGGTCCTCAAAGTAAACTACAGTACCCCCCCCCCCCCCGGGACCTGTGAGTGGCTGCACCCCTCCGTGTATCTTTATAGAGCAGTGGTCCTCAAAGTAAACTACAGTACCCCCCCCCCCCCCCGGGACCTGTGAGTGGCTGCACCCCTCCGTGTATCTTTATAGAGCAGTGGTCCTCAAAGTAAACTACAGTATCCCCCCCCCCCCCCGGGACCTGTGAGTGGCTGCACCCCTCTGTGTATCTTTATAGAGCAGTGGTCCTCAAAGTAAACTACAGTACCCCCCCCCCCCCCCCCCCCCCCCCCCCCCGAGCAGGGGGACACCTGACTCGTTTACCAGGCGAGCTGCTGAGGGGAGATGTAGTGCAAATCTTTTAGTAATAAATAGATAAAATATGCTTATAAAAAGTGTTTTGCTATCTTTTCTGTTTTCCTCCGATGCTGAGAACTCACTGTTCCACATGTCGATTATCTCAGACAGAGAAAAATGGTCATACTGGCATACTGGCATACTGGCATACTGGGTAAGGGATATGTACAGATATAGATATAGTATCTACAAATGTATGTACAGAGTTGTAGTATTAAAATCTACAGTGATACAGGTATAAAGACACTATGGCAGTAAGTCATACTGGCCAGCAGTGTAACTAGTAAGAG
>NC_140170.1:10407683-10444128 GCF_963971535.1 Notolepis coatsorum | reverse complement strand
TGGCCAGCAGTGTAACTAGTAAGAGTAGGTAAGGGATATCAACAGATATAGATATAGTATCTACAGATATGTAAAAAAGGATTATATGCAAGTATGTACCCACAGATGTGGATACGGTATATATATACGATAAGAATAAATATATATACGGTATATACAGCATTATTGTACTGTACATGCTATCATACAGAGTTATATGGGTTATATGCAGGTGTATAAGTAGGTATATAGAAGGATTATATGCTGGTATATTCAGACAGATATGGTCATAGTTAATAATAATGTGTGTTAACTACGATTCTACACTTTAGTCAACTCAAAACCTGAATACTTTAGTGTCCTGAATGGACAGCAAGTTTTAAGTTCAAGTTTCAAGTTTGTTTATTATTTGTCACAACAAAATACACATAACAGAATAACACACACTCATATGCACAAGGCGGAGATATACATGCCAGAGGCACACATACATGCACATACTCACTTGTAGGAAACAGGCATACACACACGTACTTATACACATAGTTGAAGCATAAGCTCTCACTTACACATATAGGGGATATACACATACATAGGACACACACACATACATAGCTGAGACGCACATGCATATACATACCTGAGATACACACTCACACAGGGGGCAGAGACACACATGGATACGAGACACACACAAGAGGTAGGATTACAGTCACATACCTGAGAGATGCACACACACACACGTATGAGACATACACACATACTTACGTGATACACGTACCCACATACACATATCTGAGACACACATTCATACATGCTCTCACGCACACCTACATATATCTGAGACGCATCCTCTCACGTGCAATATGGAGAAAGATGGCATCCCGATAGAAGATGCAGCACATACCTGCTTGCAGGTAGATCGGTCTACATATAACGTATGTGCATCAGGGATATATATGCACAATGTATAGTAATGTTTTTTTTGTAAGTGCTTTTTTAATTTCCATGTCAGTTATTAATGTGTTTGTATGAGTCTCGTACATGTTTTGTATGTTGTTACAAAAAAGAAAAAGACGAATCTTGGATGTTGCATATTATGCTGTGGAAAGGGAAAGATGTATTTTGAATATTGGAAAGATTTGTGCAGAAATATATATAAAAAAAAAACAGAATACTATTATGACGAAATGCTTGTTTCTGTATGAGCCCCTGAGAGTGTGCTACATGCAGTAAAAAGAAAGTAAGTAAAAAAAGTAATTAAGAAGTAAGTAAAGTCAATATACATATATACAATATACAATACAGAGTAAAATGAGTAACAGTGAGGTACAATGCAGAGGTACAAAACCTAGGGTAGGGTGCAAATAAGGTATGAATGTGGTGCAAACCTCTTTAATAATAGATACATATAAAGTGTGTTAAAGTGTCTAAAGTGAGTGGTAAGGTGAGTGTTTGTTTAAAGTGAGTGTGTACATGTGGATGTGTGTGCTGTGTGTGCAGTGAGTGTAGATGATGGGTTTGTTACATAGTGTTATTGTCATTGAGCATCCTGATGGCCTGGGGATAGAAGCCTCTTCTGAGTCTCTGTACTGGCCACGAGACTCCGGTAGCGCTTGCGACTGGATATTGACATGTGTCCCTGTGTCCCTGTGTCCCTGTGTCCTCCAGGGAGAAGGTCCTGGTGTGTCCCATGAAGTCGGCCCCCGTCCTGCTGACCCTCTCGGACTCCAAACACGTGGTCCTGCCTGTGGACGACGACTCGGACCTGAACGTGGTGGCAGCCTTCGACAGGCGGGGAGAGTTCATCTACACTGGCAACGCCAAGGGCAAGGTATTATACTAGGGATGCTCGATATTGGCTTTTTTACCGATACCGATATACCGATATTGTCCAACTCTTAATTTCCGATACCGATATCAACCGATATCAACCGATACCGATATATGCAGGGTTTCCCCCCCCCCCAAAATTGAATAATTTCAGGTAATTAACATTACATATCTCTTGTTGTGGAATTAACACAACATTATGCATACTTTTGACAATAAATAAAATCTGAATTTGTTCTTACTTGCTTGCCTGGGTAAATAAAGGTTATAGAAATGTAACAAAATAAATAAAAAATTGAAAACCGATACCGATATTTTCCGATATCACATTTTAATGCCGATATCGGCCGATAATATCGGTAGGCCGATAATATCGGACATCCCTATATTATACCATTCAATTTCAATTCAATTTCAATTTAATTTATTGACATGGGAAACATGTTTACGTTGCCAAAGCCAGTGTTAAAACAGACAAAACAAAGCAAAACAATCGAACAGAGATCAATACAGTACAGATAATGCAGGAATATTTGTGTGATTGTCTTTATGGTGGTTGTATTCCGTTGGATGTCCTTTTCTTGTCACAGCAGCTCACAAATCTTGCTGCTGTGTTTGCACATTCTTGTATTTCTCCCAGTAGGTATGGGAGTTTTGAGTTATTGTCCATGTTTTCAAAGTCTCTTTGGGTGTTTGCACTTTGTGGGAAGTATATGTCTCTGATGTCTTGGTATAGTGGGCAGGTTGTTAAGAAGTGGAGCTCGGCTAGGCTGTGCTCGCTGAGTCTGTACCTAGTCAAGGATCTCCTTAGTTTTGGGTCAGTCACAGTGCTCAGGTATTCTGCCACTGTGTATTCCAATTTGCTCTAGTTTTGGGTTGTTTCTTTCCAATGTGTCAGATAGTTTTCTTTTTGTTTTCTTATAATTTGGTTTAGTCCAGTGTGGTTTCTGTCTGGTGGCTCTGCTTATGTTTGTGAGCAGAGTCCCAGAACCATATGGCTGAGTGGGCATCTATCTAGGGTCTCTCTGTAGGTTAGGGCTTTGTTATGGACTGTGTCTGGGTCACTTTCTTTTAGGTGATTATAAAATGTAAATGCTCTCTTTTGGATTTGGATAATTAGCGCATATCTTCCTAGTTCTTTCCCAGGCAATACAGGCATGATGTTGGACAACAACCAAAAACCTTCACATTCAGTCAAGTGATTTCAGTTTAAGAAGAAGCTAAGAATGTGTAGGGTGTTGTCATGGTTTTAAAAAGCCAGACAGAATTGATTCATTTATTTTTTTTAACTGAGGTTCTGATCAAGGCAGGGGATTTAGAATTGTAAGCGGCAGTTTTAAACAAAAGGAAAAAACCGCCAAAACTAGCTTAGCATCGCAGATCAGGTCGTCTGAATATCGCTTTGTCTCAAAAAATAGGTGAACAGAAAATAATTATAAAAGAGTATTTACCAGTGACTGTCGAGTTTTGCCCGTCCCTAGGTAGCGATTTGGCTTTTAGAAACTGGAACGTTAACAAAACATAAAATCTTTTGGTGAAACGCAATTTCCCCTTTAACCCTACATGTAGTATCATGGACAACATTACTGGTAAACGGTAAAGAAAAATACCTCTTCATTTCTTCCATAGACCACTGCACTCCCACCGTCCCACGTTACATTGAGCTCATGGAGGAGAGAGCGGGAGGAGAAAAGGAATGAATGTGGATGAGAGCCTCGACATTAAGTGGTTGTAGGTACGGCTGTGGGGGGCTGGAGACACGATCCTTTAGACTTTTATACGCCTGAGTCTCCTGAACACGGAGAGACCAATCCCAAGTCGATCGGCATTTTCTCGGCCGAGCTATAGTCGCATGTGCAAATAGATGAACCTAGACTCTGTGGGCAATCTGCACATGCGTAGTTTGGGAGTAGGTGGGGGAAACCGACTATAGCTCGGCCGAGAAAGTGCCGATCGACTTGGAATTGGTTGCGCCGTGTTCAGGGCGTATACAAGTCTAAAGGATCATGTCTCCAGCGGCCCCACAGCCGTAGCTACAACCACTTAATGTCGAGGCTCTCATCCACATTCATTCATTTTCTCCTCCCACTCTCTCTCCCGTGATTTCAGAATCCCGGAAGTGTTGCGGTGGTGTATAGGCGGGAAAAATGCACCGGGGTTTGTCATAATGATGTGACGTCTATTGGGTCCAAACTGTTCCCTAGCAACACAACTCCAGTGAAACTGTTCCCTAGCAACACAACTCCAGTGAAACTGTTCCCTAGCAACAGAACTCCAGTGAAACTGTTCCCTAGCAACAGAACTCCAGTGAAACTGTCTACAATGCAGGGTTGTATGTACTCTACAGTTGGAGATGGGGGGGTATATTTAGACACAGGGTGAACGCGTGTGAATGGTGTGATTTATTATTTAATTAGGATCCCATTGAGCTGATGCAGAACATACTAATAATAGATTTTATTTGTAGTGCACTTTACATTTCACAATGAAATATCAGAGTGGTACAGTACAGGTTAAAAACAAGGCAAGGAAAAAAATTAGGGATGTCCGATATTATCGGCCGATATCGGCAGTAAAATGTGATATCGGAAAATATCGGTATCGGTTTAAAAAAAGAAAAAAACAATAACAATATTTGTTATATATATATCCAGTGAAATTATTAGTTACCTGAAATTATTCAGTTTTTTGGGGGGGGGGAACCCTGCATATATCGGTATCGGTTGATATCGGTATCGGAAATTAAGAGTTGGACAATATCGGAATATCGGTATCGGTAAAAAAGCCAATATCGAGCATCCCTAAAAAAAATAGAATAAAAATTAAAACAGTTAAAATAGGTAAGGCTAGGGGCAATTCCCGATACAATTCCCAATACACAAAACAAAGACAAAGTGGAATATAGCCAAATGCTCTATTAAAAAGGAGGGTTTTTAGGCCTTGTTTAAAAATGTCCACAGACTGTGGAGCTCTCAGGGGGTCAAGACTGTGGAGCTCTCAGGGGGTCAGGAGACAGACTCTCAGGGGGTCAGGAGACAGACTCTCAGGGGGTCAGGGAGACAGACTCTCAGGGGGTCAGGAGACAGACTCTCAGGGGGTCAGGAGACAGACTCTCAGGGGGTCAGGAGACAGACTCTCAGGGGGTCAGGAGACAGACTCTCAGGGGGTCAGGGAGACAGACTCTCAGGGGGTCAGGAGACAGACTCTCAGGGGGTCAGGAGACAGACTCTCAGGGGGTCAAGACTGTGGAGCTCTCAGGGGGTCAGGAGACAGACTCTCAGGGGGTCAGGAGACAGACTATCAGGGGGTCAGGAGACAGACTCTCAGGGGATCAGGAGACAGACTCTTAGGGGGTCAGGAGACAGACTCTCAGGGGGTCAGGAGACAGACTCTCAGGGGGTCAGGAGACAGACTCTCAGGGGGTCAGGAGACAGACTCTCAGGGGGTCAGGAGACAGACTCTCAGGGGGTCAGGAGACAGACTCTCAGGGGGTCAGGAGACAGACTCTCAGGGGGTCAAGAGACAGACTCTCAGGGGGTCAGGAGACAGACTCTCAGGGGGTCAGGAGACAGACTCTCAGGGGGTCAGGAGACAGACTCTCAGGGGGTCAGGAGACAGACTCTCAGGGGGTCAGGAGACAGACTCTCAGGGGGTCAGGAGACAGACAGACTCTCAGGGGGTCAGGAGACAGACTCTCAGGGGGTCAGTCTGTACAGACTCTCAGGGGGTCAGGAGACAGACTCTCAGGGGGTCAAGAGACAGACTCTCAGGGGGTCAGGAGACAGACTCTCAGGGGGTCAGGAGACAGACTCTCAGGGGGTCAGGAGACAGACTCTCAGGGGGTCAGGGAGACCATTCCACAGCCAACACCAGCTGCTCTTCCGGGGGTCAAACACACAAACGTATAAACTAGGGCTGACCCCTATTAGTCGACTAATCGGTCGAAAGGAGCCGTAGTCGACTAACTAACCTCTTAGTCGAATAATAATAAATAAATAATAATAATAAATTATATTTTTTTTATTTAATTTTTTATCATTCTTTCCAAAAGAAAAGAGGCCTAGAAGCGTGGCTAACGCTAATGGCACGCATACCAGAGGCTAACTGCCTAAGAAAACAGGCACAGAGGCACTGTAAGAGGATTTCACCCGTCTAATGAACACACTAGACAAAATATCAAGATGTATCCATCAGTGGACCAATTGCATGCTTTTGCAGAGGACAAGAAGCCTTCAGTCGACTCCTTCAGACATTAAAGCACCCCCACAGCCAAATGGAATGATAAAAAATTATAAAATAAAAAAAATATTATACTTTTTTTTTTTTTTTTTTTTTTTTTTTTTGGTCGACCAACAGTCGACTAACAGCAAATTTTGGCCAATCATAGTCGACCATCCAAATCCTTAGTCGGGGACAGCCCTAGTATAAACATCACAATAGAGAAGACATTTACAGACGAAACAACCAAGTGGTATTCAAATCAGAGAGTGACGACGATATCCTTTCTCTCAAACATATTACTAAACGTACCATATTCTTAATCATATGGAATCATACATAGTACAATATATATTACACAATACGGTATATGTATTTTAGTATGCACTAAATTCACAAGCAGAAAAACCATAAACATACATACATAGAAAGAAAATCTAAATAAAAGTAACTAGGTGTGTGTGATTGTATGTCTAAATGTACAGAATGTATGTACAAGCGTAGGGCTGTTAGATGTTGTTTCAGGGATATCTGCGGGGTATTAAAAAGTATTACATTCATAAGGTATTAAAAAGTCTTAAATTTCAAGTGCAGCCGTCAGTTCAGTGTCGCTATGTTTTATTTATTTTGCTAGTATGGTCGTGAAATTGGCATTAAAAAGGTCTTAAAAAGTCTTTCCTTTGACTTGTTGAAACCTGCAGATACCCTGTTTAAAACGTGTTTTAGTTTGTGCTGATCTGATCCATATTCCTCTCTCTCTCTCCTCTCTGTCTCTGTCTCCCTCTCTCTCTCCCCCTCCCCCCCTATCTCTCTCGCCCTCTCTCTCTGTCTGTCTCTCCCTCTCCCCCCCCCCCCCCCCCCTGTAGATCCTGGTGTTGAACACCAACACTCAGGACCTAGTGGCCTCCTTCAGAGTGACGACCGGCACCAGCAACACCACCGCCATCAAGTCCATAGAGTTCGCTCGCAAGGGCAGGTAAGGGTTAAACACAGAACCCACTGGTAGATAACAAGGGCAGGTAAGAGTTAAACACAGAACCCACTGGTAGATAACAAGGGCAGGTAAGAGTTAAACACAGAACCCACTGGTAGATAACAAGGGCAGGTAAGAGTTAAACACAGAACCCACTGGTAGATAACAAGGGCAGGTAAGAGTTAAACACAGAACCCACTGGTAGATAACAAGGGCAGGTAAGAGTTAAACACAGAACCCACTGGTAGATAACAAGGGCAGGTAAGAGTTAAACACAGAACCCACTGGTAGATAACAAGGGCAGGTAAGAGTTAAACACAGAACCACTGAGGGATAACAAGGGCAGGTAAGAGTTAAACACAGAACCCACTGGTAGATAACAAGGGCAGGTAAGAGTTAAACACAGAACCCACTGGTAGATAACAAGGGCAGGTAAGAGTTAAACACAGAACCCACTGGTAGATAACAAGGGCAGGTAAGAGTTAAACACAGAACCCACTGGTAGATAACAAGGGCAGGTAAGAGTTAAACACAGAACCCACTGAGGGATAACAAGGGCAGGTAAGAGTTAAACACAGAACCCACTGGTAGATAACAAGGGCAGGTAAGAGTTAAACACAGAACCCACTGGTAGATAACAAGGGCAGGTAAGAGTTAAACATAGGGCTGGGCGATAAAAACGATAACGATTACCTGCAACAGCAGTTTTAAAACCAGAGACAGTGGACAGACTTGTCTTTCTTGCCTGCAACTTAAAGTAATGGCTTTGAGCGGCTAAGTGGCGCAGTGGGCAAGACGCTCGCCACTAACGCAGGAGATGCTGGGTTCCAGCCCAGCTCTCTGCGTTGCTTCCGGCTTGGCTGGTCGTTCATACTATACAATTGGCAGTATTAGGGGGTGGGAAAGCCGGTGGGTGGGGATTGGACGTTGTGGACAGCGACTCCTACAGGTCGGTTGGGTGACGCCTGTACAGCAGAATCAGGAAAGTATCAGGGGCGCAGCGTGAGCCTCCACGCGTTACTCCTCGCCACTGAGAGATTGCGCTGTACAGGTGAAAAGATGCGACGGCTGCCTCCTCGTGTACCGGAGGGGACACGTGATGCAAGGGCTTCTGTCCTCACTGCAGCCGACCAGTGGGAGGCATGGTCTAGCAACGTTCGAGACAGGGGAGGGAAGAATTGGATAATACGAAATTGGGGATGGGAGAAAAATAGAAAAATGGGAGAAAAATTAGATAAAAAATTGGGATGGGAGAAAAATAGAAAAATGGGGAGAAAAAGTAGATAAAAAAAAAAAGAGGAATGGCTTTGCTTGTCCAAATGACAATACTGACCAAATTGAGATTTATTTTTCTCTTGTCCATTTATTTTGTTTGCTTTCTAATTTAAAATACAGTTTGAAACCGTCTGTACACAGTAGGCTATGTGTGCTAGCAGAACTAGACTCCAGTCACGAGTCACGGTGCACATGTGCGGTGGTTTGTCCACCAAAAAAGCACCAAAAGATAGAAAAGAAACGAGCAGAGCCAGAACTGTTCAACTCCTCTGGAGCCACAGCCAGCGGAGAAGCCGGTTTACTTTAGCTTTTAAACCAGCTGCAGCCTGAGAACTGGAGTGTGAGGGGATGTAACACTAAAGATGGCGGCAATGACAAAGAATTGCTGCAAAATAAACATACATCTGTTCAATTTTATTTTTAATACTTATCGATAATTATCGATATCGAGTGATATGATAACATTATCATATTGTTATCGTGATATCATTTTTGGCCATATCTCCCAAATAGAACATAGAACCCACTGGTAGATAACATCTCTCTCTCTCTCTCTCTCCCCCCTCTCTCTCTCTCTCTCTCTCTCTCTCTCTCTCTCTCTCTCTCCCCCCTCTCTCTCTCTCTCTCTCTCTCTCTCTCTCCCCCCCCCTCTCTCTCCCCCCCCCCCCCTCTCTCTCCCCCCCCCCTCTCCCCCCCCCCCCCCCCTCTCTCCCCCCCTCTCCCTCTCTGTAGTTGTTTCCTCATCAACACAGCCGACCGGATCATCAGAGTGTACGACGGCAGGGAGATCATGACCTGCGGTCGAGACGGTGAACCGGAGCCCATGCAGAAGCTGCAGGACCTGGTCAACAGGTGGGTGTCTCCTCCTCCTCCTCCTGCTGCCTCACGCTGCTTCATTGCTGCACCAATCCGCTTCAAGGCCCTCGACCTGGCATACCGTGCGGCAAAGGGAACCCCTCCCGCCTACCTCCGGTCAATGGTCTCTAACACACTCTACACACCCTCAAGACCCCTACGCTCTGCATCTTCTGTCCGCCTCAGACCTACTCCTATCCGAGCTCCGGGAGGGTCATCAAAGAGAAGTCGCCTATTCTCTGTCCTTGCCCCACAATGGTGGAACGAACTACCCACCCCAGTTAGGACAGTCGAAACCAGTCCAATATTTCGCCGTCGACTTAAAGACGCACTTCTTCAACCATTATCTGAAATAAATATAAATATCTAACCTTACTGGCATGCACTTGTCCTAATAAACGAACCTACACTGTAGCACTCAACACTTTGATGAACATTGTTACTCAGCTGATAGAGTTGTGCCCTTCCTCATGACTCGTCGTACAGAACGTGTAAGTCACTTTGGATAAAAGCGTTCAGCTAAATGACTAAATGTAAATGTTAATGCTTCACACTATAGGTGGGAATCACCAGAGGCCTCACAATACGATATTATCACGAATACTTAAGTCACGATACGATAGTATTGCGATTCAAAATATATCGCGATGTGGCGAGTATTGCGATTATATTGCGATTTATTACCTTCTTTCAACTGCGAAGTAAAACTTTGTCAGCGTGTTTTGTCTTAATAAAATGAAGTTTTCAGTCTGTTCATCTCTCTTCGATCATTTTTATTGCAGCAAATGGGATTTTCTCAAGCAGACACATGTAATCTGTGTTGCATGTACCTGACAAACTGAACTGTTTGTATTACAGTCATATTCCAACTTAACTGTGTGTGTGTGTGTGTGTGTGTGTGTGTGTGTGTGTGTGTGTGTGTGTGTGTGTGTGTGTGTGTGTGTGTGTGTGTGTGTGTGTGTGTGTGTGTGTTGTGTGTGTGTGTGTGTGTGTGTGTGTGTGTGTGTGTGTGTGTGTGTGTGTGTGTGTGTGTGTGCGCGTGCGACTGTACTATTACAGGTATTGAAATGAACAATGCAACTTCCTCACTCTGCCTCACTCTGCTTCACACTCTCTCACACTCACACTGACTGCCTCTGTTTCACTGTGGCGTTGCCGTGTCAACGGAACACATACTGCTGTTGAGGGAGGGGCGCAGCAAGCGCTGTGTTGAAACGACCTTTTCACGCGTTGTGAAACGATGGTCTATTCATTGGAGTTGCAGTGAGTGTCGAGGGAGGACAATTCAGCAACTCTTGGGAGGCCGATGTACCAACATTTTTATTATTCATGCAATTAAAACGGAGGCGTTTCAGCAGCATGTCTTCATCGGGGTCACGTGACAAAGAAAGAACAACGGAGCTTAAAACCCCAGATGAAATGGCCTCCACAGGGACAATGGCCCCAAATGACAACAGACCAATCAGAAAATAGGTTACATTCATAGACTCACCAATGAAATGTCCACATAGACGTCCATGACAGAGGCGTCAACCTTCAACCTTTTGTATACACGTCTCTGTCATGGATGAGGTTACGACAGATATTTTGTTCATCAATTCGGCTGTACCGAATGTAATTTTTTAACATTCGAAGCTTCTATTGAAGTATTCGAACGAAGCTTTGAATGTCTGTCGTCATATTTTATGACGTAATACAAGTAAAACAATACAATACAAAACAATTTTATATATCCTCAACTAAATCCTCATTTGAATAAAGTGATTCATCTGATTAAATTAGTCTTTTCTTTGATTAAATAAAAAGAAATTCAAACTGATAAACGTCACATTAAAGGGTTAAACATTTGGACCCTTAGCTCCATTTCCTACTTCATCACTGGTTCTACTGCACCTACACTGTGATGCTACATTGTGATGCTGATCTTTAATCTTTTTAAAGACACTATTTTATTGCTTCTTTTTTGTATGATTTGTATGTTGGGAGCAAAGCAGTTCACTAACAGACAGGGATGGTGACAATAAAGATGATTCTGATTCCAGTCGGTACCAGGGATGGGGATTTGAAGTCGTATCAATATTTAGATTATTCGATTGAAAACATTTTGGTTAACCTGATATTGTTTGCCACATTGTCTTTTGCCTGAATGTCATTTTTAATATTTGAATAACCATCCCTAGTCTGCACTAGTCCAGAAGTAATAACCGCTGGCACCTGCTCACCTCCCTGCTCTACCCCGCCTCTCCTCCCCAGGACACCCTGGAAGCGCTGCTGTTCTCTGGGGACGGGAGTACATCGTGGCCGGCTCGGCCAGGCAGCATGCGCTCTACATCTGGAGAAGAGCATCGGTAACCTGGTCAAGATCCTGCATGGAACCAGAGGAGAACTGCTGCTGGACGTGGCTGTGAGGACACCTGCTCATCCTCCTCTTCCTCCTCCTACTCCTCCTACTCCTCTTCCTCATCTTCCTCCTCTTCCTCTTCCTGCTCTTCTTCACCCTACTCTTCATCCTCCTCTTCCTCTCATACTATTCATCCTCTTCTTCACACTCCTCTTCCTCCTCTTCCTCTTCCTTCTCCTACTCCTCTTCACACTCCTCTTCCTCATCTTCCTCCTCTTCCTTCTACTCCTCTCCTCTTCCTTCTCCTATTCACCCTCCTCTTCCTCATCTTCCTTCTCCTACTCCTCTTCATCCTCCTCTTCCTCATCTTCCTCCTCTTCCTTCTACTCCTCTTCCTCCTCTCACCCTCCTCTTCACTCTCCTCTTCCTGTTCCTCCTCCAACTTATTGCTTAGTGCTTATCTTTATTGCAAATTGCCTTTACATTTAATTAAAGGGTGGCATTAAAAGGTCTTGAATTTAACTTGCTGATAAATGTAGACACCCTGAATTCACAGACCCTAATTACTACCTGCTGCTCTCCTAATCATAACACAGGAACTCATAACAGCTTAATTGTCATTTAGTGGTTTGCCGCATGAAAGGGGGGGGGTTCTGATTATTCGAGCGTCGGTAGCGCATTCGCATTGAACACTAAAAACGGTTATCAGCCCGATCGGTATGAAAGCATTGCAGGATCAAGCTAAAATTGACGTCGAATCGCCCTTACCTTTGGCCGAAAGTAATCCAAAAGAATATTCCAATTTCTTGATCGCCATCTGGTCGATCCAATCCCCATTTGATCTACGTTATAAACGACCATAACATATGGATCAAGCATAATTGACGGGCTTCGATGTGACCGGCTGGACTGTGCCGCTTCCCGAGAACAATAGAATGAAATACATTTTCCACAGCAGAGGATACAGTGTTAGAAATGTAGCTTGATACCGCCGCCTGGTAGGATGTGGCCGGTACTGCACCTTCGGATTCCCAGTATGCATTTTCAGCCGACACACGGCACCCTGAGAATGAATCGGGTAGTAAAATCGGAAAAAAAATGAAAAACGATCCAGAAACGTGTTAACACGTGAATGGCACTCAACGGGTGGCCGTCAGAAACGTGTAAATCAGTGAATGGCATGTTAAATCTTGAACTCTGACCTTTGACCCCCAGTGGCATCCGGTGCGACCAATCATCGCCTCCATCTCCAGTGGAGTGGTGTCCATCTGGGCTCAGAACCAAGTGGTGAGTAATGGAACCAGACGCTAGTGGAGACCTGTCTCAAGCACAGCCCTCTTTTCATTATCCTGCCAATCACAGCTGTTGCTTTCCTCGGACTGACGTTGTGATTGGAGGATCAAGAAAAGAGGGCGGCGTTTGAGTTCATTGTATTATAAGATAACGGCATAAGAATGTCATATCACATTGTAATATGTCGTCTGTACACATAATCCTTTTTACATATCTGTAGATACTATATCATCTATATCTGTACATATCCCTTCCCTACTCTTACTAGTTACGCTGCTGGCCAGTATGACTTACTACCATAGTGTCTTTATACCTGTATCACTGTACATAATAATACTACAACTCTGTACATAATTCCGATTAGTACTCTTACTCAGTAGTACTAATTTATATATTTTATACACAGTTTAATCTCCTGTACATTGTATATTACTGTTGCACTTTACTGTTACATTTGCACTGGTTGGACGCCAAACTTATTTCCATTGTACTGTACTTGTGCTGAATGATGACAATACATTTGAATTAGGGATGTCCGATATTATCGGCCTACCGATATTGGCATTAAAGTGTGATATCGGTATCGGTTTTCTTTACATTTATTTAACCTTTATTTACCCAGGCAAGCAAGTAAGAATAAATTCTGGTTTTATTTATTGTCAAAAGTATGCATAATGTTGTGTTAATTCCACGACAAGAGATATGTAATGTTAATTACCTGAAATTATTCCGTTTTTGGGGGGGGGGGGGGGGGGGGGGGGTGGGGGGGGCTGCATATATCGGTATTGGTTGATATCGGTATCGGAAATTAAGAGTTGGACAATATCGGGTATATCGGTATCGGTAAACAAGCCAATATCGAACATCCCTAATTTGAATCTAATCTATTTGTACTGGAAAACTAAATACAGTCGAAAAAAACCGCCATACTACAACACTGGCATTGTAGATTATATAGCCCAATGAAGAAATATATCTGCATTTATTTATCCGTTTTTACATCCTGTAGGAAAACTGGAGTGCATTCGCCCCGGACTTCAAAGAGCTGGACGAGAACGTGGAGTACGAGGAGAGGGAGTCCGAGTTCGACATCGAGGACGAGGACAAGAGCGAACCGGAGCAGACGGGTAGATACCGGTGGTTTCTGTCAACGTGGTTTTAAAAACAACACTTCTTAAAAACCCTTTCACTGCCACACGACAGCCGGTTAACCCTTTCACTGTGACAATACAGAAGGTTAGCCCTTTACTATCACACAACCGACGGCGATGCTCCAGCTAATGATGCTAATGATGGAGCATCGCCGTCGGTTGTGTGATAGTAAAGGGTTAACTTCTGTTGTGTGGCCGTGAAAGGGTTAAACAAATATATATGTATTTGTATACATAAAACAAGACACACACGATACAATAACAAGACCTCACAATACCACAATAATGATAACAACAATGACATTAGCAATAACAAAAATAATAAACACAGAACATAACATAAAAAAATCTACTTATACTATTACAGACACCACAATAGACGCCACAAAAGACAATTCCTCTCATTTCATTTAGTCGTTTAGCTGAACGCCTTTATCCAAAGCGACTTACAAGTTCTGTAGGACAAGTCATCATGAAGGACAACTCTATCAGCTGAGTAACAATGTTCATCAACATGTTGAGTGCTACAGTGTAGGTTAGTTTATTAGGACAAGTGCATGACAGTAAGGTTAGTTAGGGTTAGATATTTTTCTTTTCATTTCAGATAATGGTTGAAGTGCGTCTTTAAAAAGTGCGTCTCTCTCCCACCCCCCGGACCCCCCAGGACCAACACCCCGACCCCGCTCCGCTGCTAGATTGTGGCCTTTACTCTCTCGGCCGCTGAGACCCAAAGTCCAAAACAACACTTCTTAACAATTCCTTTCCTTGTCGAATGAGAAGAATCCAGCGACTCTAAATAATAATGTTCTTTATTCATACAATTAAAAGCAACGCGGTAAAATATCTATATAAGGAGCGGCTGGGTAGCGCAGTGGACTAAGCACTCGCCTACCACCGCAGAGCCTCTGGGATCGAATCCAGCTGTCAGCGGTACCTCCGGCTTGGTCAGTCGTCCCTACTAACACAAATTCTCACTTTATATGTTGTGTCTGTCCACTATGTTTGTTAATTTGTCATCTCTCCCCCCCCCCCCCCCCCCCTTATGTAATGCGACCTTGGGTCCTCTGAAAGGCGCTATATAAAACGAAGTTATTATTATTATTATTATTATTATTATTATTATTATTATTATTATTATTATTATTATTATTAACATTTTGATCGCCATGGTTAAATTCATAATTTACCATCCCTAGCCAGCTCTATTTGTCTATGGAGAAGTTCCCCTTCTTTGCAGGGCTATAACTTTTTTAAATTATATTGCTAAATTGACATTATTATGGCCCATTCAATGTCCTATATGTATTGTTCAGGGTGTATCAATGTTATACTTTTTCATTCACATATTCATACTAAAATACGGTCTAAAGTATAAGTATGTTTTTATCGTTTTCTGCAGCTTTCTCCAGAACTTTATTTATAGCTCCAAATGCACTATATTGATGATCAAATACAGTTTGGTAGCGATCAGTGCCAGATGAAAAATTTCAACTGGAGGTACTTCTAGAACATTTATAATTCCGTGGGCAACGTTATACCATTCATCTAGTGTGGGTCATATGATCATCAGATCAGTTAGTATAGAAGACGTTAGAAAATAACGTTGAAACTCACCGTATCTTCCTCGCGCCGTTGGACGATCAGCTTGGAGTAGACAGTTTTCGATTATGGGATGTTGATCCTGATGAACCATTTCCAGGTTGTATAATACTATATACGTCCAAATAACGTTGTTTATTGAGTTAGGGCGAGCGATTGATTATCCAGTGTGTTGAGATAGAGTCCTGCTAATGATCGCGAGTGCCCGGACGATTTATGGATGAGCACTTCCTGTTTGACGAGTCACTTCCTGTTGGCGATCTGCCGATCGGCCACCAGATGGCGCTCTTGAACCGCTAGAGAGTTGAGTGGAGATCAGCAGTATATCTCAGGACCCCGGAGGAGAAATATGATTTCGATCACAGATTTTTGAAATATTGACATCAAAGACGAGTTACGGCGTCTTCGGCAGAATGAGCATGGCTAGGAATGACGTCTAAACACGTCATCTGCGATTAAAGTGTTAATTGGCAGTGTTTTAGCGGGTGGGAAGCCGGTGGGGTATGTATCCTGGTCGTTGTAAACTGCGACTCCTACTGGTCGGTCGGGGCGCCTGTTTGCGTGAATACTTTACCCAAGGCAGTTGTCCTTCCGCGTTCGGTTTGCGCGCCCTGATTGGCCTCTCAGCGCCCAATCGCGTTAGCCCTACTATCGCCTAACTACTTGCTCAATATACTACCATTTCACCGTGCATCAACACGACAAGACAGTTTGCATCACTTCCCACGGTTCTCGGCACTTATTCTACCAGTAGTGCGGTAGTTGTTGCCACGGGTCTTTGGGTGAATACTTCATTGGCGGGGAAGAAGAACACTGATAGCGGGGTGTGGACCGTCCCGCGAGCCGCAGACCACCGTCCCGCGAGCCCCAGAGGCTCCCCAGAGTCTGGGGCTCGCGGGGCGGTGGTCTGGGGCTCGCGGGATGGTGGTCTGGGGCTCGCGGGGCGGTGGTCTGGGGCTCGCGGGGCGGTGGTCTGGGGATCGTGGGACGGTCCACCTTCTGTATTGTCACAGTGAAAGGGTTAACCTTCTGTAGTGTGGCAGTGAAAGGGTTAACCCCCAGCTCCTGCCACGACCCAACATCACCCTCTGTAACCGTTTCTCTTAATTTGCTCCGCTGTGCTTCTCATGCATCTTCTATTCATAGTGGACCGACCTCATATCAGACCCTGCTGCAGAAGAGATTCACCAAGCTATTTAATATGATATATATTGTGTTGCGTGCACACAGTCCAGCCCCCCCCTCTCTCTCTCTCTCTCTCTCTCTCCGTGAGTCTTACTGGCTTCTACAGATAACCTCAGCCCCTGTGGGCAACGCTGGACAGTATTTATTCAGGGTTCGCACAAGGTCCTTGAAGTCCTTGAACGCTAAAAAAAAAAAAAAAATCAAGGCCTGGAATTCCTTGAAAACAGCCCATCTTTTAACAAGGTGCTTAACACTTTGACTGCCAGGGGGCGTCTTTAGACGTCTTTGCTGGCCATGCTAAAGTTGCCGGGGGACGCTGTACGTCGTCTTTATATCAATATTTCAAAAATCTGCGATCGGATTCATAATGTCCCTCCGCTGGCCTGAGATTCACCAGCAGGACCCACTGAGCTCTCTGGCGGTTCAGGAGCGCCATCTGGTGGCCGATCGGCGCAAGCGATTAACAGGAAGCGCACTAGAGGTTTTGCTAGACGTCCGTATTGCTTCCGGCCACTCGGTACATGTCCCGTGACTCTAGCTCGTCACTCTACATAGCGATCGATTGCCAATAACTCGATAAACAACATGATTTGGACGTATATACCATTATACAAGCTGGAGATGGACCGGGTAATAATATATCCCATAATGATAAAATTTCTACTCGACGATGATCGCCCAACGGCGCGCGGAGACTGGGGTGAGTTTCAGCGTGTAACGTTACCGTCTTCGATAATAACTGCTATTATCAACATTTGACCCACATTAGATGATTGGTATAACGCTGCCCACGGAATTATAAACGCCCCCTCGCCCATCCGGTCAACATCAGATGACATGTAGTAACTTCTAGAAGTACGTCTAGTTGGAATTTTTTATATCGCGCTGATTGCCATCAAACTGTATTTCATCATCAATATAATGCATTTGGGGCTATATATCACGTTCTGGAGAAAGCTGCAGAAAGAGATGAAAACATACTTATACATTAGACCATACTTTACTATGAATATGTGAATGAAAAAGTTTAACGTTGCTACACAATGAACAATACATATAGGACTTTGAATGGGCCCTAATAATGGCAATGTAGCAATAGAATTTAAAAAGTTATAGCCCTGCAAAGAAGGGGACTTTCTCCATAGACAAATAGCGCTGGCAATCTATGGTATATCATTAATTTAACCTTAGGCAACCAAAGTGTTAAAAGGTCCTTGAAATTCAAATCAAATGAAATTGAAATTGAACGTTTTGTTCATCCATGATAAAAAAAAAATCTGAATCGAAGACATTATTATTTTTTATTTATTTAAAGTCTAACTAATTGTCAGAATTGGTTAAACTTTTAAGCCATACATATTGGATAAGATGTTTTTCTTCTATAAAAAGAAACAACATTTAAAAGTGAATTGTATCCATTCAAATGCCCTTAAAATGACAAATAGTGCTTGGAAAAGTACTTCAAAGTCCGTGAATTTCATTTTGCAACGTCTGTGGGAGTTTATCTGTGTGTGTGTTGTCTCCCAGGAGCGGACGCCGCGGAGGACGAGGAGGTGGACGTGACCACGGTCGACCCCATCATCGCTTTCTGCAGCAGGTGAAGGACGACGCATTGCACTGACGTCCGTTTAACACATTCTGTGCCACGCCTCTTACGGGAAGAGCATAGCCTCATGCCACCCATTAAACCAATGTAGTCCGTCACCTTGTTTGTAGAGCTATAACTATATTCTATATTATAGCTATGGATACAATACTATAGTCATTTGACACTGGGTTTCTTCCGGTCAAGATGCAAAAAAATCAAAAAAAAATCCATCCATACGTTCCCGTGTTATACCGTGGTGAATATAAGTATGGTTTTAGAGCGGTCTAGTGTAATTCATGAAATGCTGAGTTATAGCCCTACACGTCGATTACATCGTAGACGCTAGCGTTTCTTCCCTGAACCCGCTATTGTTCCGGATTCAAATCTACATCATAGGTATTATGTTCCATCATGAATGCATGAAAGGGTCGTTTCTGATTATTTTATAGTCAGTAACGGCATTCGCATTGAACACTAAAAACCGTTATCAGCCCGATCGGTGTAAAGGCATTGCAGGATCAAGCTAGAATTGACGTCAAATCGCCCTTACCTGTGGCCGGGAGTAATCCAAAAAGAATATTCCAATTTCTTGATCGCCATCTGGTAGATCCAATGCCCATTTGCTCGACGGCATAATCGACCATAACATATGGATCGGGCATAGTTGACAGGCTTCAATGTAACCGGCAGAACTGTGCGCCTCGCCCGAGAAGGAAAATTTTTATCCGAGACCTAGAGCCATCCCACAGCCCAGGATACAATGTTAGAAATGGTGCTCGATACCGCCGCCTGGTAGGATGCGGCCGGTACTGCATCTTCGGATTCCCAGTATGCATTTTTCAGGCAACACACAGATCCCTGAGATTGAATAGGGTATTAAAATCGGAAAAACGACCCAGAAACGAGAATCTTCGTTTATGGCACTGAATGGTTGGGGCCCAGAAACGAGAATTCTCGTTTTTGGCAACCAAAGTGTTAACAAGGAAAACAACACAATATAGTGTTTTATTACTATTCACTCTGAAGAAGACACCGTTGTGTCGAAACGTCTGTGATTACCTTACCTTACCTAACCTAACCTTACCTTACCCTATCTTACCTTACCTTATCTTACCTTACCTTACCTAACCTAACCTTACCTTACCTTACCTTACCCTATATTACCTTACCGTATCTTACCTTACCGTACCTTACCTTACCTCTCCCCTCCTCTCCTCTCCTCACCTCACTTCACCTCTCCTCTCCCCTCCTCTCCTCACCTCTCCTCACTTCACCTCTCCTCTCCCCTCCTCTCCTCTCCTCTCCTCTCCTCTCCTCTCCTCTCCTCTCCTCTCCTCTCCTCACTTCACCTCTCCTCTCCCCTCCTCTCCTCTCCCCTCCTCTCCTCTCCACCTCTCCTCACCTCACCTCTCCTCCTCTCCACCTCACCTCTCCCTCCTCACCTCTCCCCTCCCCTCCTCTCCACCTCACCTCTCCCTCCTCACCTCACCTCTCCCCTCCCCTCCCCTCCTCTCCTCTCCACCGCTCCTCTCCCCACCTCACCTCTCCACCTCTCCCCTCCTCTCCTCTCCCTCTCCTCTCCTCTCCTCCTCTCCTCTCCTCTCCTCTCCTCTCCTCTCCTCTCCTCTCTCCCCTCCTCACCTCTCCTCTCCTCTCCTCCTCTCCTCTCCTCTCCTCTCCTCTCCTCTCCTCTCCTCTCCTCTCCTCTCTCCTCCCCTCCTCTCCTCTCCACCGCTCCTCTCCTCACCTCTCCCCTCCTCACCTCTTCTCCTCTCCTCTCCACCTCTCCTCTCCTCTCCTCTCCTCTCCTCTCCTCTCCTCTCCCCTCCTCTCCTCTCCCTCTCCTCTCCCTCTCCTCTCACCTCTCCTCTCCTCTCCTCTCCTCTCCTCTCCACCTCTCCTCTCCTCACCTCTCCTCACCTCCTCTCCTCACCTCTCCTCTCCTCTCCTCACTTCACCTCTCCCCTCCTCACCTCCTCTCCTCTCCTCACCTCTCCTCTCCTCTCCCCTCCTCACCTCCTCTCCTCACCTCTCCCCTCCTCTCCTCTTCACCGCTCCTCTCCTCTCCTCTCTCTCCTCACCTCACCTCTCCACCGCTCCTCTCCTCACCTCTCCACCTCTCCCCTCCTCTCCTCTCTCTCCTCTCCTCACCTCTCCACCGCTCCCCTCCTCTCCTCTCTCTCCTCTCCTCACCTCTCCACCGCTCCCCTCCTCTCCTCTCCTCTCCTCTCCTCTCCTCTCCTCTCCTCTCCTCTCCTCTCCTCTCTCTCCTCACCTCACCTCACCTCACCTCTCCTCTCCTCTCCTTTCCACCGCTCCTCTCCTCACCTCTCCTCCTCTCCACCTCTCCCCTCCTCTCCTCTCCCCTCCTCTCCTCTCCTCACCTCTTCTCCTCTCCTCTCCTCTCCTCCTCTCCACCTCTCCCTTCCTCACCTCTCCCCTCTTCTCCTCTCCTCTCCTCCTCTCCACCGCTCCTCACCTCTCCTCCTCTCCACCTCTCCCCTCCTCTCCTCTCCTCACCTCTCCTCCTCTCCTCTCCTCCTCTCCACCTCTCCCTTCCTCACCTCTCCCCTCTTCTCCTCTCCTCTCCTCCTCTCCACCTCTCCCCTCCTCACCTCACCTCACCTCTCCTCTCCCCTCCTCACCTCCTCCCCCCCCCCCCCTCAGCGATGAGGAGCTGGAGGACTACAAGGCGCTGCTCTACCTGCCCATCGCCCCCGAGGTGGAGGACCCCGAGGAGAACCCCTTCGGCCCCCCGCCGGACGCCGCCGCCCAGCCCGCCGCCCCGGAGGAGGCCTCTGGGGACAAGAAGCAGCGGCAGCCCTCATCCGAGGGAGGGCCGGCCAAGAAGAAGACGCGCACTACCACCATCGAGCTGCAGGGGGTGCCGAGCGACGGTGAGGCTCAACGTGCCAGTCACTGTAGTCGTCGTTGTTGTTAGCGTACATGTTGTGTTCATTTTAGGGCTGACCTTTGACCTCGGCTAGTCGACTAATCAATCGAAAGGAGCCATAGTCGACTGCCAACCTCTAGCAACCTATGTAGCTAATATGGATAGCATTTTGAATAGCATCAATGCTAGCTGGCTGGCTACAGCTTTATTTACTAAATTATAGGGCTGTCCCCGACTAAGGATTTGGATGGTCGACTATGATTGGCCAAAATTTGCCGTTAGTGGACTATTTTTTTTTTAACATTTTTTATCATTCCGTTTGGGCTGTGGGGGGTGCTTAATGTCTGAAGGAGTCGACGGAAGGCTTCTTGTCCTCTGCAAAAGCATGCAATTGGTCCACTGATGCATACATCTTGATATTTGTCTAGTCTAGTGTGTTCATTAGATGGGTGAAATCCTCTTTCAGTGCCTCTGTGCCTGTTTTCTTAGGCAGTTAGCCTCTGGTATGCGTGCCATTAGCGTTAGCCACGCTTCTAGGCCTCCTTTCTTTTGGAAAGAATGATAAAAATAAATTATTTTTTATTTTTTAATTTTTTTGTATTCGACTAAGAGGTTGGCTAGTCGACTACGGCTCCTTTCGACCATTTAGTCGACTAATCGACTAATAGGGGTCAGCCCTACTAAATTATGGAGGCTTTTTAATCGTCAAGGTAAGAGAGGATTTGTCATGATCAACTGAAGGGGTATGCTATGCGCCTTCAGCCGTCTTCAGAATTGCGCACTCTGGAAGCTGGTATCAAAAAGTACCGTCTTCAGGCCGCCAGGACGTGTGGCAGAACGGTGGAGACGGTCAAATACTTTGCCTAAAACGACCAATCAATAGGCCTGCCACGATAACACATTTTGCTGGGCGATTAATTGCCCCCGAAAATATCGCGATAAGCGATATTATTGCGACCGGTTAGAGAATTTTTTTTGAGACATTTATTTCCCAAAACTTTTATTTTGAAGCCCACCGCTCCGTCTTTTCCGGTTTTAGACTTTTATTTTGAAGCCCACCGACCGGACCGGAAGTATTGTTGTGATTATCCTAAGCAGAACATATGAGCCGACAACTTGTCTCGTCCGGTTGTTTTTGAGCTAATAACAAATGTTGAGATTGTTGGTGAACAACTAACTTTAGGTTAGTTTTAACGTTAGCTACTAACGTTAGATGCAGCTACTACAGGCAATCAACGATGAGGAGGAAGCGTCAAAGCAGTATATAATAGAATAGCTGTGGTGCGTAAGCACTGCAGCACGACTCGAAACTACCGGAGTGTTATAATAAATTAATTCATGTTTAACTTGTCCCCGTGTCCAGTCCTTTGACTAGCCCCACCCGTTCATTGTAAACAATGATGCATGTAATTGTATTAACGTTATTCTGTGTTGTACTTGTAGCTATGCTATACGTTGTATTTCGTTTGTTAGCTATTTAGCTAATGTTGTTAGCATGGAATGAGAATCAACGCTCTATCTTTCATCTTTATTTAGCAGTCCAGTTTCTCCGGGCAGTAGCGAGTAACTACTTGGGTCTAAAAATAGCTAACGTTACACTACAAATAATGCTACTTGGTTAAAAGGAGCAACACTATTGAGAAATGTAGTTAAGCTGTGGCGTTGCCCCACGGAGCTCCCGTGCTGTACTCTAGTAACGTCAGCGGCCCGCCTCCCAACACGGACAGTGACTGACAAGCGGCACTGGTTCCGCCTCATTAAAACAAACGCGCAAATAGCAATTAATCGCGCCCGTCAAAATCATTGCATTCATTTGAATTATCGCAGCAATTAATCGATTTATTGCTTATCGCGGCAGGCCTAACGACCAAAATCGTTTTAGTGTGGACATTCGACTAGCAACCTAGTCGAATGCAAAAAAAAATATATATATAATAATAATATATTATATATATATTTTTTTATCATTCTTTCCAAAAGCAAAGAGGCCTATAAGCGTGGCTAATGCTAATGGAGCACATACCAGCGAGGCTAACTGCCTAACAAAACAGGCACAGAGGCACTGAAAGAGGATTTCACCCATCTAATGAACACACTAGACTAGACAAATATCAAGATGTATCCATCAGTGGACCAATTGCATGCTTTCGCAGAGGACAAGGAGCCTTCAGTCGACTCCTTCAGACATTAAGTACCCCCCACAGCCCAAATGGAATGATCCCCCCCAAGAATTATTTTAAAATAATTTTATAATATATATATATATATATATATATATATATATATATTTTTTTTTTTTTGCATTCGACTATTGCCAAATTTTGGCCAAACAAAGTCGACTATACAAATCCTTAGTCGGGGACAGGCCTAGTTAATTTATGTATGAATGTTTAAAAAACTATTAGAGTGTCCATGTTGTGCACATTTGCATATGGCAATATGTGCACACGAACACAATCTGGCCAACTGTTGTGAAGGGGTTTTTCTTCACCAGCGAAAGACTTCTTCACCACAGTTGTTTTCCGTGATCTCCCGGGTCTTTTGGTGTTGCTGAGCTCAACAGTGCGTTCTTTCTTTTTAAGAATGTACCAAACAGGCGTCGCGGCACGGCAGACCCGGGTTCGATTCCCGGACCCGGCGTTCTTTGCCGAATGTCTTCCCATTCGTCCTCTCTCTCTCTCTCTACCGGACTGCCCGGTAGTAAAAACCAATAAAAAATCTACCAAAACATAATAATAATAAAATAAAATAAATGTACCAAACAGTTGATTTGGCCCCACACCTAATGTTTTTTGCTATCTCTCTGGTGGGTTTGTTTAGATTATAGTCATTAGTTGCAGCCCTAGTTCAGCCTAATGATGGCTTGGCTTCACTGATAGTGAAACTCTTCGGACCTCATATTGAGAGTTGACAGCAACAGATCCCAAATGGAAATGGAAATACCACACTTTTAAATTGACTCTAGGCCTTTTATCTGCTCCTTGTAAATGAAATAATGAGGGAATAACACACACCTGGCCACGGAACGGCTGAACAGCCAGTTAACCTGACTCATAACCCCTTATACTTTCTCTCTCTCTCTCTCTCTCTCTCTCGCTCTCTCTCTCTCGCTCTCTCTCTCTCGCTCTCTCTCGGTCTCTCTCTCTCTCTCTGTCTCTGTCTCTCTCTTTCTCTCTCAAAACACTATACCCCCTCTCTCTCTCTCAACACTATAACCCCCTCTCTATCTCTCTCTATCTCAACACTCTATATACCCCCCTCTCTCTATCTCTATCTCTCTCTGTAACTGAGGGGTACAATTCCCTGACTGTATTGAGAGTATGGTATTATTAAACCACTACTTGGTTATGTACTTTAATTACTGGCCATACAGTACATAGATATATCTGGTGAACACCCACACAAGAATACGGCAATGACACATAAAGTTCTAGTTAGAGGGATTTATTATTATTAGAGCAAGCAACGGTAGGTTACAGATTGAGAATTATACTTGCGCTTGTAAGGCGAAGAACACTTAAAGTAAGTCAAGAGCGTAAGTCCATGAGAATAGTAAGATGGGTATAACTGACGCCACCTGTAGCATAGCAATTACATAAGGCACACTAGTAATCAGCTGGAGACACTGGGGGGTTCCCTCCGGTTGTAAGCCGGCAGGGTAGAGGAATGTTCGGGTGCAAAGTCTGGGTCAACGAGGAATAAAGAAGCTCCAGCTACGGGAGTCGGTACATGTACTCCCCTCGATCGGCAGACAAAGCAACAGCTATAATCCAAGTATGCTCGACAGCATGGATGAAAGCTAGCCAGCCTCTGGTCCTAGAGGTGGGCTCGAGGGTGCTCCTCACAGGGGTAGATCCCACACGACAGTGGGGTAGACGGTTCTCTGCTCCAGCAGCCACAGTACCAAAGCAATATAATCCAGCCAGAAAAGGCTCTGCATTCGCCGGTGTAGGTTCTCCGGTGTACTATCCTTCACATTAAACTAGGTTGAACTCGACGTTACTTCACTAAACTATGACACTTTACTATCCTATTCGCACATGTTCTAAGTGCTCTATTTAGACGCAAAGTTGCTCACTTCACTTGGTCGTTGACTCGTGGTGAAGGCTTTACTGGTAATGAACGAACGATGAACTGAATGAACTGCTGCTGTTTCCACCTGCGCCGTATTTATACGTAAGGTGAATTATCTAGTGCCAACCTCAGTTCTGTCTCGTATTACTGCGCAAACCTGGACATGTTGAGACATGCCTTGGCGTTGTCTTTGAACTTGCCATTGGGGGTATGGTCGTTGGCGCCTAGGGGTTCGCTGTCCAATAGGAGAGCGAATACCACTCTGGTCCGTACACAGGCAAAGGGACATTCCGTGTATATATACAAATAATATACAAGGGATATCAAACGATATACAAATATTATACAAGGGATATCAAGCAATAAATATATATATTCGGTTTAATCTGACCCTTTGTAACACTCTCTCTCAACACTATACCCCCTCTCTCTATCTCTCTCTATCTCAACACTCTATATACCCCCCTCTCTCTATCTCTATCTCTCTCTCTCAACACCCTATACCCCCTCTCTCTCTCTCTCTCTCCATCAGAGGTGCACCCCTTGCTGGGCGTAAAGGGTGATGGCAAGTCCAAAAAGAAGGCAGGGGGTCGTCCCAAAGGCAAAGGTAAAGACAAAGACTCCCCCTTCCGGCCCAAGCCCTTCCGGGGCGACCGGCCCTCCTACCCCCTGGAGGCCCTGGGCAGCACTGGGATGGGAGGAGGAGGAGGAGGAGGAGGAGGAGGAGGAGGAGGAGGAGGGATGAAGGGGAGAACGGAGGGGGGCCCAGCCACAGGTAAGGATGCCACCGCCCCAAGCCGGGCCAGTCCGGAGCTGCGCTAAACGATCCCGCTAGCTTGCTAGCTCTGACTGATGCTTAAAGCAAGCCCGGAGGCGTCTATGCTTTTACCAAACGGTTTGTGTTTCCGCGTTCCCGTTTTGCGCTCTGATTGGCCACGCACGTTTCTGGTCATGTGACATGTGCGCCCAATCGCATGACGAGCAGTGTCTTAGCCCATTTCCGCGTCGAACAGCCTGCAAACGACCTAACGCCTAGTTTATCACTGGTTAAAGGGGAACTCCAACATTTTGGGAAATTCGCTTATTTAACATCTTCCCTGGAGTTAGACAAGAAGATACATACCTTTTTTGTCTCTGTGCGTGCATTTTAGCTTTGGGAATAGACGCTCCGTTAGCATAGCTTAGCTTCATCACTGGAAGTGAGGCAGGACAGTAGCCTTACAGTGCCTTACAGTGTATTGCAAGGTCTGACATTGACCAAACTTGATATGCATGACATTGGTGGGCTCTAGGTCAACTCCTGAAAAGGGGGTCAATGTCAGACTTTGCAATCAAAAGTTAGGGTGCTAATAACCCTTGCCATAATTTCAGTGCGCCCCCTAACTTTTGATTGCAAGGTCTGACATTGACCCCCTTTTCAGGAGTTGACCTAGAGCCCACCAAGGTCATGCATATCAAATTTGGTCAATGTCAGACCTTGCAATACACTGTAAGGCACTGTAAGGCTACTGTCCTGCCTCACTTCCAGTGATGAAGCTAAGCTATGCTAACGGAGCGTCTATTCCCAAAGCTAAAATGCACGCACAGAGACAAAAAAGGTATGTATCTTCTTGTCTAACTCCAGGGAAGATGTTAAATAAGCTAATTTCCCAAAATGTTGGAGTTCCCCTTTAAGCTTAGGCGACTCTTTCGAAGTTAGTTAAGGTTAGAGTTTGGAATCAGGGCTGGTGGTCTATCGCCCTGCTCTAAGACAAACTCTAACCTTAACCAACTTCGAAAGAGCGCCTAAGCTTAACCGTCCAAAGAACTTGCCGTCACACGATTGGGCGCACATGTCACATGACCAGAAACGTCAGTGGCCAATCAGATTCGCAAAACGCACGAACCGTTTGATAAAAGTAATGAGGCAGCCCGGAGCTGCGCTAAACGATCCCGCTAGCTTGCTAGCTCTGACTGATGCTTAAAGCAAGTCCGGAGGTGCGCTAAACGATCCCGCTAGCTTGCTAGCTCTGACTGATGCTTAAAGCAAGCCCGGAGCTGCGCTAAACGATCCCGCTAGCTTGATAGCTCTGACGCTGAACGATCCCGCTAGCTTGCTAGTTCTGACTGATGCTTAAAGCAAGTCCGGAGGTGCGCTAAACGATCCCGCTAGCTTGCTAGCTCTGACGCTAAACGATCCCGCTAGCTTGCTAGCTCTGACTGATGCTTAAAGCAGCTCCACTCCAAACATCCACTCACACTGACCTCAGCACACTGACAGACCACCCTCCTAGTTTAGTTTACTCAGTTTATTTGATCAGGGACAGTGCATATCAATCAACAGTTATACAATTATAAATTAATACTGTAATTAAATAAACAACTGTAAATATGCCAACATTAGCAGGGTTGCTTAGTTTTCAGTTGTAGTCCCTGGGCTAGATGTTTAAGCCAGAAAATAAACAGAAAAATAGAGGGACATTAAAGCTAATATAAAAACAGTTTAAAACATATTCTGTACATTCACTCACTAGGCATTCGTGCATCTATAAAAGAAATTAAAAAAAAAACAGTGTACAGGGACAAATCAAAGCCCTTACATGTATAAGCACCGTATAGGCAGGCACACATTATACATAATCATAAATCACATAACCACATAATCACAATCAGGACAGTCAGGCTAGTGGGCGAGCATACGGGGGCTGGGCAGCTGGTCTGTACTAGTGGTCTGCAAGGGCCTTAAAATGAAGCCCGTGCCCTGCCCGAGCCCGTGAACTTTAGGCCCTGCCCGAAAATAAGCCCGACTGTAAATAATATTTTAAGCCCTAGCCTGTGTGAAAACCCGAAAAAAAAAATATTATTATTATTATTATTATTAAAATATATATTTTTTTTGTATTTGTTTTAAATATTCTAAACACGGTTTTATATGAACTTAATAAATAAACAAAAACGAAAATGTTCAATAGGTCTACGTAAATAACAGATAGTGAAAACTAAAGAAACATTCATTATATAGCCACATATTAAATTTTTGTTTTTGTTTTAAATATTCTAAACACTGTTTATATATTAACTAAATTTTTATTTTAGTTTATTAACACTGTTTAATATTAAACAAAAACGAAAATGTCCAATAGGTCTAACTAAATAACACATATCACGCTGAAAAATAACAACCATTCTATAGCCTTTTTCGCTAATTCTATTTCCCAGCGCTCGCGTTGACTCACACAGCAGCCTCGTAAAACGTATTTGAAGGCTATATGGAATCTTCTTTGACACACACGCACGACACAATAGCCTACTCAGTCACTATACAAACAAACGGAAAACAGAAATGAGATTTCGAGCAGAGCAACATTTATTATATAATGAAAGCGCAACAGAACAGGCCAGCAGCGACCCCACACACCAGCAAATAATAATAATCAAACTCACCACTTCGCTGTGTTGATGTCAGCAACGCGTTGAACAACGTTAACAAAACTTCGCCAACCGGCTACATACATCCAAGAACAAATTAAAACGTTCGCCAACTGGCTATATTCCAACGTCAACCTATGCCACTTCGGTCTGGTTAATTTGTTCATCATCCACCTGAGCCGCGCGCTCCCCTCGAGTTATCCCTCCAGGCTGCGGAGGGAGACATCCAAATGTTTCCAAAAATGCAACTTTCCCTTGACTATTTTATCTGTTAACTTATACATCTTGACTCCTCAGACACGAGGCTTTCACTCTCTGATGACAGCACTATGTTACGCGAAAATGAAACAGAAGCGTAAGGTTCTCCTATAACCCTAGTTATATGAGTATAGCGAGCAAAAAAAAGAAAAAAAAAGACGCAATAAAAAAAATATATATATATTTTTAAAGAGGGCACTGCCCGGCCCGGCCGAGCCCGAATTATTTATTTAAAAACAAAGCCCTACCCAGCCCGAACCTGTTGGGTCGGGTAGGGCCCCGCCGGGCTTGGGCAAGGTTGCAGTGCACTAGTCTGTACCTAGTAGTACCCTGACAGACCACCAGGGCTGCGCGATTCCTGCTAAAATGTGAATCACGATTTTTCTCCCTAAGAATTGAGATCACGATTCTCTCACACGATTCTTATTTTTTCCAATAAAATCATTTATTGCACTCTTTCTTAAAAAGACAACATAACTATATTATATCAAAGTGCTCAACTTAAACATAACTTATATGAAAGTGCTTGACTTAAACTTAAAAGTCTCTTGTAACATACAAAATAACTCTAGTCAGAATAGTCATCATTTAAAAAAGTTAAGTAAAAAGTAAAACAAATATATATATTTATATATTTCTTTTTAACAATCAGAACCTTGTAGAAACCAGAGAGAGCCGTCTGTCTGTCCTTGTCTCCTCTGTCCTCGTGTCCTCTGTCCCTCTAACTCTACTTCTAATGTCCTCCTACAGGGAGCCTGGTCTCTCAGTCCTACAAGCAGCACGACATAGGGGGACAGATGGACTGATCGCTAGCGCCCCCCTGTGGCCCTGGAGGATATGAAATGTCTCTTGTCGTCGTCTTAAACCCCTCTCCGCCTCGAGACTTTTTGCCGTGGCGTTGTACACCACCGCTCCCCTCAGAAGACCCGTCGTGACCTCGTGACCCTGTCAGCTTTCGGCCTGTGGACTGTCTGTCCGTGTGGGGGGGGGGGTTCCCCCTCCTAGTCGTCATGGATACCCAAGCCCCACCCTCAGCCCCACCCTCAACCCCACCCCTATTCCAAACAGAAACTGAGAACTGATGATGATGATGATCATGTTTCCGACTGGACGCGTTACAAAATGGCTCGTTTTCCACTTTTCTGATGAGTATCGTGAGCAAGTCGAGGGAGGAAGTGAAGCATCGAGTTTAGTATAGAATCACTTCTCTCTCTCTCTCTCTGCCACTCTGTCTTTCCTGTGTCTCCTGTAGGATGTGTGTATAATGGAGTAAAAAAGATGGCCCCTGCTCCAGTGTGCTTTTAAAACACTGTTTTATGGGGACCTATGTTGTCTCTTTTTGTTGTATACTTTTTTTTATATATATATACATATTAAACCATTCTCATGTTTTTGGTGGATGGGCCCACAGTGTGGTGGTTTTGTGTGTGTGTGTAAAATGTAACTGTCGGAAATTGGTTTTAAGCCATACATATTGGATCAGATTATTTTTTTCTCTAAAAAAACTGCATTTAACCCTTTCACTGCCACATGACAGCCGTTTAACCCTTTCACTGTGACAATACAGAAGGTTAGCCCTTTACTATCACACAACCGACGGCGATGCTCCATCATTAGCATCATTAGCTCCGCAAATGTAAATCTGTCGTGTGACAGTGAAAGGGTTAAAAGGGAATTGTATCCTTTTAAATGCCCTTTTAAAATGAAAAATAGTGCTTAGGAAAGTGCTTGAAAGTTCTTGAATTTCATTTTGCAATGTCTGTGTGTATGTGTGCTTGGATTTAGCTGCATCTCCTGTGAGAAACGATAATAATAATAATAATAATAATAATACGTTTTATTTATATTGTACTTTACATTTGGCATTTGTACTCCTGTGAAGCACTTTGAGCTGCAATTCTTGTATGAAAGGTTCTATACAAATAGTTTATTATTATTATCTCAAAAGTGCTACAGGTTAAAAACAACATTTAATGCAACAGGTGAAACAAAAAGATTCATATCAGGATCTAAAAAGGGATCTAAATGGAAAGCCTGACTCGTTTAGCTTATTTGTCTTCTCTATCTTCTGACGTCCTTATCTCCTGCTCGTAACATTTCAGACTAGTGGAGGATCAGTGTTTCTACCTAAAGATCCCCCAGCCCGGCGCCACCTCTTCACTGCCAGCACGGATCATGATGACCACACAGAACACTGATGCAGTTCATTACTTTTACTAAATGGTATAGAGTCTGTAGTCTCGAGTTCGACCACTAGAGGGCTCCAATATGCTTGTATTCCTGACCGGTCCCATGTTGTGGCTCTTGGTATCAGATTTGAGTATTTTGGGTAATTGTTTTGATACTGATACCCTGTTTTAGCCTGGTATTGACCCAATATCACCCTGTTTAGCCTGGTATAGACCCTGTTTTAGCCTGGTATTGAGTATTGACCCTGTTTTAGCCTGGGCCCTATTCCCCGTACCTGGTCGATCAAAAGTCCCATTATCCAGATTCAATTAACCCGATGTTTGAATCCGGGCTTTTGCTGTTCCTCGAACGCTGATTTAGTCTCATTAATTCAAACCAGACTTGATACTCAGGATAATTGCGCGCGGCCGCCTCACCTGAAATTGCTAGCGAAAATAAATGGTTCAACTTTCAGAATAAGTAGATACAAACAAGCCCAAAGAGTATCTAATTGATACGAATTAATAGATACTTATGAGGATATCTGTACTGTATGTCTTCTATCTAGGTCGTCCTCGGACGGGCCCTCCATCGGTGCTTCCAATCATCCCGATCCTCCATGCATCTGGCTAGCTCGCCGGTGCATTCTGTTCCCGCATCTCTCCTGAGTACGTCCACGGCGCGACCCCCGAAATAACGGTGTCAGAGAGGCTTGGAGGGAGGCTATACAGTTTCACTATTAATCAGGTTTTAATCTGTTTCGGACATCATCCATACATGCATTGAATTGATTAACCTTTGGTTTATACCAGTGATGACACCTCATGTTCATAATCGGATAACAGTGCTTGAACAGATAAATGCATTTTCTCAAATTCATTCGTCAAAGCGTCAACGGCTCATTCAATTTCTCAAATCCGTCAAACCGCATCTCATCAGACAATATCACAATAACGTGTGTGACAGACAGTGATACAATTCAACAATCCACTGATTCAGATTCCTCGTAATTCATATCCACAGTCCACGCATGAAGACGCTTCTATTTATGCTTGAATGAAACACAATCCGGAGCTCCGTTATGCAAATACATCCACAGCGGAGAATATAAAACTAATCAGAGCCAAACGCCCGATAGGTTTCATTCATTAAAAATATCCCCATGGGATTCACATTTGCAATGCTCCGTTATAAGAATAACCACAGTGTGTATCGCGACTCCGAGCGCCGTATCCGTATAAATATGACGTGCATTATTTAGGACAAAGTAAATCTATAGGCTGAATATGATTTATTATCAGCATTTTAGGTATATTATTTTACATTTCAAAAGCCCCTAGAAGAACGAAGCACAAAAACATAATTCAGAATGGTATAATAATGGGATCTAGACTGAGAATTATTTCAGGAAGCGAGCTGGGATTTCTTTGCGAGGGTGTGGTCATGGTTCATCCAGCTAACTGAACTAAACCCTGCTCTGGAGCAGGTTCAAACTTTCTGATATGTTGCCATAGTGATTTAGACAATCACTTGTCGGGGAACGGAAAGGTCCGTCTTAAGTCGAGCTATGCTGAAAATTATCCGGCTAACTCAGTTAGCCAGGTACGAGGAACCGGGCCCATGTGGTATTGACCCAATATCGCATACCAGGTAGCAACATCACATACAAGTCAAGTGTTCCTTTGTTAATCCCCTTGGGGAAAATGCAGGTGTCATAGGGAGCTGTAGTCTGACGTCACTTTAGTTTCCCGCGCGGGCCACCCATATAGGGATTTATCATTGTGAAAATGTACTATCGACTATTGTAATAATTCTGCCTCATGAACATTGGCAAGCGTTCCATTTTTGCACAAAATGAGTTCCCTTCTATCACTAACATTATTGTTTAAGCATTTTTGGTTGAAATAAAGTTAGTTATAAGGTTTTTAATTCGCCGTTAAAAAAAGAACTACACTTATTACCAGTAGAACGCCTGTCGTTCAGTGCTGTCGCCTGATACAGCCAGGAGTCTAGGCTGTGGTGACGTCAGTCCGCAGCGCCACAGTGAGTGTAGTTCCTCAGTGAACGAAAATATAAACGTTATTTTGTTGCATTTACGATAAATTGCGAATACTTTCACGTTGAGCTATAGATTGTGGATGAATACACGCGGAAAGGTACACCGTGCCAATGGTCACGCTTTATTTGTTTTAAACAAGACGATTTAGAAATGGGTCCATTGGCAATACATGGCCATTTCAAGGAGGGTGGACCCCGCGGGAAACACCAATGCAGCATGGAGGAGGGGAGGTGCAGACAGGAAAAAGGATAATTGATATATATATATATTGATACTTACCCAGTATCAATATACAGTATCCATATCAAATCATGAATCACATTTATTTGTAGACAGGGGCGTAGCTGTATATTCTGGGCCCCTGAAAGAATGTATTTGTAGGCCCTCTGTGAATGCGAGCGCGCGTGAGCAAAACGATTTTTTGGCCATTTATTTATTGATGAAAACGCATAATATGGTTTTTACCTATACATTCGGATCAGCAGTTCAGCACCTGCACTGTTGGTGGGTGAGCCTAGTAAAGGATGTCGCATTGCGTTCATCTTCAATGAATGGACCAATGCAATAGTCTACCAAAGCCCCCCCTCTCTCTATATATATCTCACACACACACACTTCAGAAACAAACATCGTATCAATGAGAGCATCAATAAATACACCTGAGTGATGTCTAGTAAAAAAAAAAGGGGCTGGGCCCTTGGAAACATCCTAAGCTACCCCCCCCCCCCCCCCCCCCCCCAGCTAGACTTTCCCCAACTCCCTGAAACCAGCAATAGGAAAAAAGGGGGAGAAACGTTAGATGGGATGTTCAAAGCGGATTCCCCATCAGGGTGTCGGTGATATATAGGCGTTGCTATGGATGGAGAATAGAACACGCAAACAATTGGTATGTATATGCAGATTTTGACAACAAAATTAACAATATGGTGCCGCAAGTTCTGTTATATTTCAATTGCCTTACTTATTTACATAAATATAAGGTAACGGTATACTTTTGCTATATGCTATACACTAGTCTATGTGATGTGGTGGGTACGTATGGTGGTAATTAAGGAATGGTGAATATTATGTTTAATGTAAATATGTGTATACTGGATATGAACAGCAGTATTATAGGCCTACAGCAGTATTGTACAGCCAGTAACTATACTTTTGCTCACACAATATCTTGAATGAATGAGTTTATTTATTTCGAACATAAATTGAAAATAAATAATAATAAAAAACAAGTAATAAACAGATAAAAAAACAAACATATTTGCATATCTTGTATGTCACAAATGTAACAGTACTGCATATATGTATGTCATAAATGTCATGATTAGTTTAGATTAGATAATTAGATTAGATAATTTTTTTTCTATATTGTGTATGTCATAAATCATTATGAATTGAAAATGGGGGACCCTGATGTAAACAAGACGAAAGTCTTTGTCTGGTCTGCATCCCCTTAACAATTGTGTGTATTTAATTGAGCTGTACTGTACCCATTCTGCAATCTGTTAATACAATTTTCAATCAATCAATCAAGTCGCCCCTCAGTCGTCCTGTCAGACTGCGGCCACCTGGGGGCACTGCTGCCACACGGATCTCCTTCAGTCGTCCTGTCAGGCTGCCGCCACCAGGGGGCACTGCTGCCACACGGATCTCCTCAGCGAGCAGAGAGGCCGCTGGAGCGGCGGCCCTCCTGGCAGAACTGTGGGATCGTGGTGATAATGAAGAGCCGCTCGCGCTGTCATTCGGATTCCATTTTGTGCTTCTGCTCAGTTGGATTCCATTTCGCGACAGTTTAGGCTTCGCGGCGACAGACGTCAGCAGGAGGAGGTCAGCGGGTGTGAAGGGGATGGATTTTTTTTATAACGTGAGAGAGCCCCCCCCCCCCCCTACGGAAGCACCTACGGGAGACTGGCCCCTGTAAACATCCAAACCCCTACCCAACCCCTGCCAATGTACAGTTTCTTCCCCCTTAAATGTGTATACTCTCTTTTAGAAACTCTGTCTCTTAAACAGTAGGCCTACTGTATATCTGTATGTCGTGTATGTCATAAATGTTACGACAAATTGAAAATGGGGGACCCTGATGTAAACAAGACGAAAGTCTTTCTCTGGTCTGCATCCCCCAATTGTGTGTATTGAGCCGTACTGTAATGTACCCATTCTGCAATCTGTTAATAAAGTTTTCAATCAAAAACCTTTTTAATTTAAATTTTTTTTTATATTATTATCTTTTTCCTCCTTTTTCCGTTTTTCTCCCATCCCAATGTTAGTCGTCATGCCAATTCCCAATCCCCTACCTGGTCGTTGCGCACTCTACCCCCTACCGTCGGTCTGGGAGGGCGGAGACTATCACATGCTTCCTCCGACACATGTGTAGCCAGCCCACCGCTTCTTTTCACCTGGCAGCGCGGACTTTCACTGGGGGAGTGTAACGTGTGGAAGGGTCACACTACCTCTCCCAGATCCTTCCCTCGCTGTGCAGGCGCCCCGACCGAACTGTAGGAGTCGCTGTTTACAGCGACCAGGACCCACCCCACCGGCTTTCCCACCCTCTAACACTGCCAATCGTGTCAGTATGGACGGTCGGCCAACCCGGAAGCACCACAGCTGGATTCGATCCCACTGTCTCTGTGGTGGTAGACAGACGCTTGGTCCGCTGCGCTACCCGGCCGCTCTCAAAAACCATTTCTAAGAGCACATGCATGACACGCATCAGCCTCCCGCCGCACGTGAAGTGCTTCCTGCGTACACGCGCTAGGGTTCCCACGTTGCACATTTTCAAGGATGTCACTCGAAGGATACAATTCACTTTTAAATGCTGTTTTCTTTAAGCATCTTCTTGGCCTGCTCGCCAGCTGGAGCATCACGCGCGAAGAAGAAATGAGGAAAAGCTGTTGGAGCGCGCGAGACAGCGACTCGTCAGATTTGATTAAAGACAGGGAAAAAAAATAGATTTCTTGATTCCGAACAATTTGATCATGGATGAACAAAACATTCAATGCGAATGGTTGATTTGAATTTCAAGGACTAAGGATTTTTAAGCACCTTGTTAAAAAATGCACTGTTTTCAAGGAATTCCAGGCCTTTTTTCTGTAAGAAATCAAGCACTTCGAGGACCTTGTTCGAACCCCGACATGCCCTGTTCTGCACGGTGCTCTTCCTGCTTCCTGTTCTGCACAGTGCTCTTCCTGCTTCCTGTTCTGCACGGTGCTCTTCCTGCTTCCTGTTCTGCACGGTGCTCTTCCTGCTTCCTGTTCTGCACGGTGCTCTTCCTGCTTCCTGTTCTGCACGGTGCTC
>NC_140170.1:10368387-10402483 GCF_963971535.1 Notolepis coatsorum | reverse complement strand
GAAGAACTGTAGTATCCCTGGACTCACACACAAACACACGCACACACACACACACACACACACACACACACACACACACACACACACACACACACACACACACACACACACACACACACATGTAATGAAGAAGGACAACATGTACCATTCTAATTACAGACAGGTACACAGCCATCAGAGCGCATTAGAGTTTATCTGCAACGATGGACTAGAAGATTGACAGCCGCTGGTGCACCATCAGGCATGGTGGTGAGGGGAGGCGGGACCTGGAGAGAGGGAGAGACGGAGGGGAGAGAGAGAGAGACACAGAGAGAGACACAGAGAGAGACACAGAGAGAGAGAGAGAGAGAGAGAGAGAGAGAGAGAGAGAGAGAGAGAGAGAGAGAGAGAGGAGAGAGAGAGAGAGAGAGAGAGAGAGAGAGAGAGAGAGAATGAGATGTATGTATGTGGGTGGAGGGAGGAGGGAGCTGGGGAGAGAGAGAGAGAGAGAGAAAGAGAGAGAGAGATGTATGGGGTGGAGGGAGGGTGTATGGATGGATGGAGGATGGATGGAGGAAGGAGGTAGAGAGAGGGAGATGTATGTATGTATGTATGTACGGAGGGATGGCTGGGGGGAGAGGGGGAGGAAGTCAGAGAGAGATGTAGGAGGAGGTAGAGGAGAAAGATGGATGAGGAGGTAGAGAGGAGACAGAGATGGATGAGGAGGTAGAGAGGAGAGAGAGATGGATGAGGAGGTAGAGAGGAGAGAGAGATGGATGAGGAGGTAGAGAGGAGAGAGAGATGGATGAGGAGGTAGAGAGGAGAGAGAGATGGATGAGGAGGTAGAGAGGAGAGAGAGATGGATGAGGAGGTGGAGAGGAGAGAGAGATGGATGAGGAGGTAGAGAGGAGAGAGAGATGGATGAGGAGGTAGAGAGGAGAGAGATGGATGAGGAGGTAGAGAGGAGAGAGAGATGTATGTGGAGGTAGAGAGGAGAGAGATGGATGAGGAGGTAGAGAGGAGAGAGATGGATGAGGAGGTAGAGAGGAGAGAGATGGATGAGGAGGTAGAGAGGAGAGAGATGGATGAGGAGGTAGAGAGGAGAGAGAGATGGATGAGGAGGTAGAGAGGAGAGAGAGATGGATGAGGAGGTAGAGAGGAGAGAGATGGATGAGGAGGTAGAGAGGAGAGAGAGATGGATGAGGAGGTAGAGGAGAGAGATGGATGAGGAGGTAGAGAGGAGAGAGATGGATGAGGAGGTAGAGAGGAGAGAGAGATGGATGTGGAGGTAGAGAGGAGAGAGAGATGGATGAGGAGGTAGAGGAGAGAGATGGATGAGGAGGTAGAGAGGAGAGAGATGGATGAGGAGGTAGAGAGGAGAGAGATGGATGAGGAGGTAGAGAGGAGAGAGAGGTGGATGAGGAGGTAGAGAGGAGAGAGAGATGGATGAGGAGGTAGAGGAGAGAGATGGATGAGGAGGTAGAGAGGAGAGAGAGATAGATGAGGAGGTAGAGAGGAGAGAGAGATGGATGAGGAGGTAGAGAGGAGAGAGAGATGGATGAGGAGGTAGAGAGGAGAGAGAGATGGATGAGGAGGTAGAGAGGAGAGAGAGATGGATGAGGAGGTAGAGAGGAGAGAGAGATGGATGAGGAGGTAGAGAGGAGAGAGATGGATGAGGAGGTAGAGGAGAGAGATGGATGAGGAGGTAGAGAGGAGAGAGAGATGGATGAGGAGGTAGAGAGGAGAGAGAGATGGATGAGGAGGTAGAGAGGAGAGAGAGATGGATGAGGAGGTAGAGAGGAGAGAGAGATGGATGAGGAGGTAGAGAGGAGAAAGAGATGGATGAGGAGGTAGAGAGGAGAGAGATGGATGAGGAGGTGGAGAGGAGAGAGAGATGGATGAGGAGGTAGAGAGGAGAGAGAGATGGATGAGGAGGTAGAGAGGAAGAGAGAGATGGATGAGGAGGTAGAGGAGAGAGATGGATGAGGAGGTAGAGAGGAGACACCCCCCTCCGGACGGGTGTCCCCCAGGGCTCGGTCCTAGGACCCCTTCTCTTCTCCCTCTACACTAAATCACTGGGTAACATTATCACATCTCATGGCTTCTCATATCATTGTTATGCCGATGATACTCAACTCTTCCTCTCCTTCCCTCCCTCAGATATCCACGTCTCTGAGTGGATCTCGGCCTGTCTGTCCGACATCTCCGCCTGGATGACGACCAACCACCTCAAACTGAACCTAAGCAAAACAGAATTGCTCCACCTGCCGGCCAAATCCTCCCCCCTGACCGACCTCTCCATCACAGTCGAGAATGCAGCTGTGACCGCGTCGCCGACCGCCAAGAACCTTGGTGTTGTCCTCGACGACCAGTTGAACTTCTCTGCTCACATCGCAGCGACAACCAGAACCTGCAGATTCCTCCTGAGCAACGTCAGAAGGATACGCCCCTTCCTGACAAAAGAAGCCACCCAACTCCTCGTCCAATCAACAGTCATCTCCCGCCTCGACTACTGCAACGCACTGCTAGCTGGCCTCCCGGCCACTGCCACCAAGCCTCTTCAACTCATTCAAAATGCAGCGGCCCGCCTGATCTCAAACCTACCGAAGTCAGCCCATGTCACCCCACTTCTTAGGGACCTGCACTGGCTCCCCATTGCTGCACGTATCCGCTTCAAGGCCCTCGACCTAGCATACCGTGCGGCAAAGGGAACCGCTCCCGCCTACCTCCGGTCAATGGTCTCTAACTACACACCCTCAAGACCCCTACGCTCTGCGTCTTCTGGCCGCCTCAGATCTACTCCTATCCAAGCTCCCGGAGGGTCATCAAAGAGAAGCCGCCTATTCTCAGTCCTTGCCCCACAATGGTGGAATGAACTACCCATCCCAGTTAGGACAGCCGAATCCCGTCCAATCTTTCGCCGTTGACTAAAGACTCACTTCTTCAACCATTATCTGAAATGATAAAAAAAAAAAAAAAAAATCTAACCCGACTAACCTTAATGTCATGCACTTGTCCTAATAAACTAACCTACACTGTAACACGCAACACTTTGATGAACATTGTTACTCAGCTGATAGAGTTATACCCTTCTTGCTGTCTTGTCGCACAGAACTTGTAAGTCGCTTTGGATAAAAGCGTCATCTAAATGACTAAATGTAAATGTAAATGTAAATGTAGAGGAGAGAGATGGATGAGGAGGTAGAGGAGAGAGATGGATGAGGAGGTAGAGAGGAGAGAGAGATGGATGAGGAGGTAGAGAGGAGAGAGAGATGGATGAGGAGGTAGAGAGGAGAGAGATGGATGAGGAGGTAGAGAGGAGAGAGAGATGGGTGAGGAGGTAGAGAGGAGAGAGAGATGGATGAGGAGGTAGAGAGGAGAGAGATGGATGAGGAGGTAGAGAGGAGAGAGAGATGGATGAGGAGGTAGAGGAGAGAGATGGATGAGGAGGTAGAGAGGAGAGAGAGATGGATGAGGAGGTAGAGAGGAGAGAGAGATGGATGAGGAGGTGGAGGAGGAGAGAGATGGATGAGGAGGTAGAGAGGAGAGAGATGGATGAGGAGGTGGAGGAGGAGAGAGATGGACGAGGAGGTAGAGAGGAGAGAGAGATGGATGAGGAGGTAGAGAGGAGAGAGAGATGGATGAGGAGGTAGAGAGGAGAGAGAGATGGATGAGGAGGTAGAGAGGAGAGAGAGATGGATGAGGAGGTAGAGAGGAGAGAGAGATGGATGAGGAGGTAGAGGAGAGAGAGATGGATGAGGAGGTAGAGAGGAGAGAGAGATGGATGAGGAGGTAGAGGAGACAGAGATGGATGAGGAGGTGGAAGAGAGAGATGGATGATGAGGTAGAGAGGAGAGAGAGATGGATGAGGAGGTAGAGAGGAGAGAGAGATGGATGAGGAGGTAGAGAGGAGAGAGAGATGGATGAGGAGGTAGAGAGGAGAGAGAGATGGATGAGGAGGTAGAGGAGAGAGATGGATGAGGAGGTAGAGAGGAGAGAGAGATGGATGAGGAGGTAGAGAGGAGAGAGAGATGGATGAGGAGGTAGAGAGGAGAGAGATGGATGAGGAGGTAGAGAGGAGAGAGAGATGGATGAGGAGGTAGAGAGGAGAGAGAGATGGATGAGGAGGTAGAGAGGAGAGAGATGGATGAGGAGGTAGAGAGTAGAGAGAGATGGATGAGGAGGTAGAGAGGAGAGAGATGGATGAGGAGGTAGAGAGGAGAGAGAGATGGATGAGGAGGTAGAGAGGAGAGAGATGGATGAGGAGGTAGAGAGGAGAGAGAGATGGATGAGGAGGTAGAGGAGAGAGAGATGGATGAGGAGGTAGAGAGGAGAGAGAGATGGATGAGGAGGTAGAGAGAAGAGAGAGATGGATGAGGAGGTAGAGAGGAGAGAGAGATGGATGAGGAGGTAGAGAGGAGAGAGAGATGGATGAGGAGGTAGAGAGGAGAGAGAGATGGATGAGGAGGTAGAGAGGAGAGAGAGATGGATGAGGAGGTGGAGAGGAGAGAGAGATGGATGAGGAGGTAGAGAGGAGAGAGAGATGGATGAGGAGGTAGAGAGGAGAGAGATGGATGAGGAGGTAGAGGAGAGAGATGGATGAGGAGGTAGAGAGGAGAGAGATGGATGAGGAGGTAGAGAGGAGAGAGATGGATGAGGAGGTAGAGAGGAGAGAGAGATGGATGAGGAGGTAGAGAGGAGAGAGAGATGGATGAGGAGGTAGAGAGGAGAGAGATGGATGAGGAGGTAGAGAGGAGAGAGAGATGGATGAGGAGGTAGAGGAGAGTGATGGATGAGGAGGTAGAGAGGAGAGAGATGGATGAGGAGGTAGAGAGGAGAGAGAGATGGATGTGGAGGTAGAGAGGAGAGAGAGATGGATGAGGAGGTAGAGGAGAGAGATGGATGAGGAGGTAGAGAGGAGAGAGATGGATGAGGAGGTAGAGAGGAGAGAGAGATGGATGAGGACGTAGAGAGGAGAGAGAGATGGATGAGGAGGTAGAGAGGAGAGAGAGATGGATGAGGAGGTAGAGGAGAGAGATGGATGAGGAGGTAGAGAGGAGAGAGAGATAGATGAGGAGGTAGAGAGGAGAGAGAGATGGATGAGGAGGTAGAGAGGAGAGAGAGATGGATGAGGAGGTAGAGAGGAGAGAGAGATGGATGAGGAGGTAGAGAGGAGAGAGAGATGGATGAGGATGTAGAGAGGAGAGAGAGATGGATGAGGAGGAGGTAGAGGAGAGAGATGGATGAGGAGGTAGAGAGGAGAGAGAGATGGATGAGGAGGTAGAGAGGAGAGAGAGATGGATGAGGAGGTAGAGAGGAGAGAGAGATGGATGAGGAGGTAGAGAGGAGAGAGAGATGGATGAGGAGGTAGAGGAGAGAGAGATGGATGAGGAGGTAGAGAGGAGAGAGAGATGGATGAGGAGGTAGAGGAGAGAGATGGATGAGGAGGTAGAGAGGAGAGAGAGATGGATGAGGAGGTAGAGAGGAGAGAGAGATGGATGAGGAGGTAGAGAGGAGAGAGAGATGGATGAGGAGGTAGAGAGGAGAGAGAGATGGATGAGGAGGTAGAGGAGAGAGAGATGGATGAGGAGGTAGAGAGGAGAGAGAGATGGATGAGGAGGTAGAGGAGAGAGAGATGGATGAGGAGGTAGAGAGGAGAGAGAGATGGATGAGGAGGTAGAGAGGAGAGAGAGATGGATGAGGAGGTAGAGAGGAGAGAGAGATGGATGAGGAGGTAGAGAGGAGAGAGAGATGGATGAGGAGGTAGAGAGGAGAGAGAGATGGATGAGGAGGTAGAGAGGAGAGAGATGGATGAGGAGGTGGAGAGGAGAGAGAGATGGATGAGGAGGTAGAGAGGAGAGAGAGATGGATGAGGAGGTAGAGAGGAGAGAGAGATGGATGAGGAGGTAGAGGAGAGAGATGGATGAGGAGGTAGAGAGGAGAGAGATGGATGAGGAGGTGGAGAGGAGAGAGAGATGGATGAGGAGGTAGAGAGGAGAGAGAGATGGATGAGGAGGTAGAGAGGAGAGAGAGATGGATGAGGAGGTAGAGGAGAGAGATGGATGAGGAGGTAGAGAGGAGAGAGAGATGGATGAGGAGGTAGAGGAGAGAGATGGATGAGGAGGTAGAGAGGAGAGATAGATGGATGAGGAGGTAGAGAGGAGAGAGAGATGGATGAGGAGGTAGAGAGGAGAGAGATGGATGAGGAGGTAGAGAGGAGAGAGATGGATGAGGAGGTAGAGAGGAGAGAGAGATGGGTGAGGAGGTAGAGGAGAGAGAGAGATGGATGAGGAGGTAGAGGAGAGAGATGGATGAGGAGGTAGAGAGGAGAGAGATGGATGAGGAGGTAGAGAGGAGAGAGAGATGGATGAGGAGGTAGAGAGGAGAGAGAGATGGATGAGGAGGTAGAGGAGAGAGATGGATGAGGAGGTAGAGAGGAGAGAGAGATGGATGAGGAGGTAGAGAGGAGAGAGAGATGGATGAGGAGGTGGAGGAGGAGAGAGATGGATGAGGAGGTAGAGAGGAGAGAGATGGATGAGGAGGTGGAGGAGGAGAGAGATGGATGAGGAGGTAGAGAGGAGAGAGAGATGGATGAGGAGGTAGAGAGGAGAGAGAGATGGATGAGGAGGTAGAGGAGAGAGAGATGGATGAGGAGGTAGAGAGGAGAGAGATGGATGAGGAGGTAGAGAGGAGAGAGATGGATGAGGAGGTCGAGGAGAGAGATGGATGAGGAGGTAGAGAGGAGAGAGATGGATGAGGAGGTAGAGAGGAGAGAGAGATGGATGAGGAGGTAGAGAGGAGAGAGAGATGGATGAGGAGGTAGAGGAGAGAGCTGGCTGACGCGCGTCGAGAGGAGCGAGAGATGGATGAGGAGGCTAGAGAGGAGAGAGATGGATGAGCGCGCGTCGCGAGGAGAGAGCTGATGACGGAGGCTAGAGGAGAGCAGCGTGGACTGCGGCGTCGAGCTGCGCAGAGCTGGCTGAGGAGGTGGAGGAGAGAGAGATGGATGAGGAGGTGGAGGTATAAGGGGAGAGATGGATGTCAGCTTGATTCCATCTGACTCATCCTCTGACCCGGTACTGACTGTTTAGTTGCCGTGGTAACTACTCTGCCTGCCACCGCCGTGTCTAAACTCTCTTCCTGTGGTTGGTTCTCAGGGTTCCTCCAGTTCTGCTCTGAACCAGGAAGAACAACTTTCTCCTTTGATGCTTCCATTGATTGATTGATTGATTGAAAAGTGTATTAACAGATTGCAGAAAGGGTACAGTACAGTACATCTCAATACATACAATTGTTAAGGGGATGCAGACCAGAGAAAGACTTTCGACTTGTTTACACCAGGGTCCCCCATTTTCAATTCATCATAACATATATGACATACATGACATACAGATAGACAGTACTGCTACATCTATACATTTATGACATATCAGATTTGCAAATACAGTACTGTTTGTGATACAAAAGTGTCCAGAAAAGGAGTGTATATACATTTGGCGTAGAAACTGTACATTGGAGGAGGTTGGTGGGGTGGGGTTGGGTGAGGGCTGTACATTGGAGGGGGGGGGGGGGGGGGTTGGGTAGGGGACACACACACATTTTACACTGTACATTGGAATATTGACAAAGCCTTACTTGGTCATTTACTGTACAACTAGGTTAGGACATTTGTAGGGGCCAGTTTCGAATTGCAGTCTCACGTAGGTGTTTTTTGAGAGTGTTTTTGAAGGTGGGTAGTGATTCACATTCCTTTACAGCTTTAGGCAGGGCGTTCCACATTGATGTGGCATAATTGCGAAACGTGTTTAGTCCCTTGTTTGAGCCGAATCTGGGTTTTACATGATTTGTGGAGCTCCCTCTGGTGTTGTGATCGTGGTATTCACTGACCTTTGGGAAGTATTTTGACATGTACATGGGTACCTTGGTCGCGTAGTGTATCTTGTAGACCAGGCCCATTGCAAGTTGCTGTACTCTGTCGTCTACTCTAAGCCATCCTAGGTTGTCAAAGTGGGCAGGGGTGAGGTGGGTTCTAGGAGTCAGGTCAAGTAGTAGTCTGACTAGCTTGTTTTGAGATGTTTGTAATTTGTTTTTTAGTGCCTTTGAGGTGCTTTGGTACCATGAGGTGCAAGCATAGTCGTAGTACCCTTGAATGAGTGCTCCTGCTAGAGTCTTCAGGGTATTCTTGTTTACCAGAGAGGAGATCCGGTACAAGAATCGCGTTCGTTGGTTGACTTTTTTTATTACATTGGATGCCATTTTGTCACAGGAAAGATTAGCCTCTAGGATGGAACCCAGGTAGGTAATTTCATCTTTCCTTGTGATAATATTGTCACCCACTGTAACCGAGAAGCCGTCGGTCTTGCTGAGTTTGTTATTTGAACCGAAGAGAATGGACTCTGTTTTGCCCATGTGTAATGATAGTTTGTTGTCGGCGAGCCATATGCAGATTTTGCCTAGTTCCGAGCTGAGGGCTTTTTCAACCTGTAACTTGTTCTTGTCAGAGACCAGCAGGGCTGAGTCGTCCGCAAACAGGAACAAGTTGCAGTCACAAGCTGACGACATGTCATTTGCATAAATTAGGAATAGTAGCGGTCCTAGTATGCTTCCTTGTGGAACACCACAGCTCACTGTGAGGGGGGGGGATAGGGTACCGTTTACTTCCACCATCTGTTCCCTCCCCTCCAGGTAGGATTGTATCCAGCTCACCAATTGCTTTTAGCTTGTCAATCAGAATGGTGTGATTGACAGTGTCGAAGGCCTTTTGTAGGTCCAGCATGACCATGCCGCAGTATTTGCCCGCGTCCACCTCTTGTTTGATGTGGTCGTTCAAGTAGAGAAGGCATGTGTCAGTGGAGTGGGATGTTCTGAAGCCAGATTGGAATTCGTAGATTAGATTTTTTTTCCGCGAGGTACTTTTCGATCTGTTCGTATACTATTTTTTCCATGACTTTCGAGATGGATGTAAGGATAGAAACAGGGCGGTAGTTACCCGGGTCTAATTTGCTGCCCTTTTTGTGCAGGGGTGTTACTCTCGCAATTTTGAAGTCCTTGGGGACGTGTCCCTGTTTTATGGAGAGGTTTATTATGTGTGTGATGACTGGGGTGATGGCTGCTGCTGAGTCTCTGAGGAATTTGGAGGGGATGTTGTCATGGCCAGTGGCCTTGTTTGGTTGGAGGGCGCTCAGTTTTTTGAGTACCTCATCTGTAGTTACTATTTCCAGTTTGAAGTCGTCTTTGTGGACGCCTAGGTTCATGTAGTATGCTACTATGTGTTCTACCCCATACTGCCCTGAGTGGGAGGGTAGTTTGTTTACCAGTGTTGTGGCTATGTTTGTGAAGAAAGTGTTTAAGTAATTGGCTACATCCAGCTTGTCTGTGATGAGCGTGTTCTCCGTCTTTATGTTTATGTTTGAGAACCTGGTTTTGAGTTTTTTACTGCAGCCTAGTTGATTGACTCATCCTGGAACGTCCTCCGACTGACTCTGAAGCTGAAGGTTCTTCCTTCTCTCGCTGCATCTAAAAGTATGATCTCCGACCACTGTGTGTCGACTTGTAACAGTTTTTTATTGTTTATTCTTATTTATTGTGCCGATATGTATGAAAATGGAAGACAAACTATGTCTTGTTTTTTCGTAAATTTGTCGTCGCTGTAAATTAGGGTAACCTCAGTGTCTTAACTCACTGGAGGCCAAACCCGAGATAGTCTGGGTTAACTCGCCATGCGCTGGGCGCCAGACCCGAGATTTCTCGGGTAATGCTTGTTTTTTTTTTTTTTTTTTGATTTTCCCGCTCTTAAGAGTTGGAATACAGATTAAAATAAATAAATAAATAAATAAATTGAAATAAAGATCGGCCGATATTGGCATTAAAATGTAATATTGGAAAATATCTGTATTGTTTAAAAAAAAAGCAAACGTTTTTTTCTTCTTTTTTTTTTACATTTATTTAACCTTTATTTACCCAGGCAAGCAAGTAAGAACTAATTCTTATTTTTTTTTATTGTCAAAAGTATGCATAATGTTGTGTTAATTCCATGACAAGAGATATGTAATGTTAATTACCTGAAATTATTCCGTTTTTTTGGGGGGGGGGACCCTGCATATATCGGTATCGGTTGATATCGGTATCGGAAATTAAGAGTTGGACAATATCGGTATATCGGATATTGGTAAAAAAGCCAATATCGAACATCCCTAAAATTAACCCTTTCACTACCACACTACAGAAACCCCTTCACTACCACACTACAGACGGTTAATGATGCATGTAATTAATCAATGTGTCTGTATGTGTTTATGTTGATTTAGGATCCCCCATTAGCTTTTGCACTTGAAAAATGTATGCTGGGGACTATGTGAGTGGGTTTTAACAATGTAAATGGGGTCTTCCCGTGTTGCGTTTATGTGGTGCGCCAAGGCAGTCAAAAACAACTCCTGGGAATGGGCGGGGGTCCGGGGTCTGAAGACGAGGGGGCAGGCGAGAGAGAGAGAAAAAACGGGGGAAAGCGAGGGGGTAAAAAAATACCGGGCAGTCAAGGCGAGCGGGAAAAACACGAGCGTGGGGTGGCTCGGGAACGGTGTCCCCACACTAGACAAAAGAGAGACTAAACAAAGGTTAGTTAACCAGCCAGTAAATACAAACGTGAATCAAAACAAGACGAAGGTTAGTCAACCAGCCAGTAAATACAAACGTGAATCAAAACAAGACGAAGGTTAGTCAACCAGCCAGTAAATACAAATACGAATTAAACAGGGATTTAGACAAAATAGTCAAACGGTACGACGCAACCTACTGTTCCCGGTAGAACAAACTGGCGCTGTCCTCAGGGCAGGTCAGCGTTTATACTCCCATCGGCAGCGCGTGTGTCGAGGTGGTGTAATAGCGACAGGTAACCTCCAGGGGGAGCTCCTGAGGCAGCGCGTGTGTCGAGGTGGTGTAACAGCGACAAGTAACCTCCGGGGGGGAGCTCCTGAGGCCGGGCGTGTGTCGAGGTGGTGTAACAGATACAGGTAACCACCGGGGGGAGCTCCTGAGGCCGGGCGTGTGTCGAGGTGGTGTAACAGATACAGGTAACCACCGGGGGGAGCTCCTGAGGCCGGGCGTGTGTCGAGGTGGTGTAACAGCGACAGGTAACCACCGGGGGAGCTCCTGAGGCCGAGCGTGTGTCGAGGCGGTGTAACAGCGACAGGTAACCACCGGGGGAGCTCCTGAGGCCGGGCGTGTGTCGAGGTGGTGTAACAGATACAGGTAACCACCGGGGGGAGCTCCTGAGGCCGGGCGTGTGTCGAGGTGGTGTAACAGCGACAGGTAACCACCGGGGGAGCTCCTGAGGCCGAGCGTGTGTCGAGGCGGTGTAACAGCGACAGGTAACCACCGGGGGAGCTCCTGAGGCCGGGCGTGTGTCGAGGTGGTGTAACAGATACAGGTAACCACTAGGGGTGGGACAATACATCGATCCAGATCGATATATCGATCTATTATCAATAATCAAATAGGATCGATGCCACGTAAAAAGATCGATTCATATTGCGATACTCTTATTTTGAAAATCCGGCGACGGCGACGTCATCGCCCCGCGCCCAGTGTTGTGAAACTCAAACTCCGTTAACATCAACAGCAGTAGCGTCTAGAGCGTCACTAGTGTGCCTATTCTGTGACCCAAAACATGTCCCTGCTGTTTTATTCCACAACGGGTCCAATGCATCTAACCTGCTTTGCAATCCTCGTCACTCCATTATGCCCAGGTCGCGTTAAAGATCGAAGATAACGTTACTTTAGCGTGAGCTAACAAGCTAACCCAGCGCCATAGGCAGAGAGAAGTGGGGACTGGGAGGGTGCATTCTCGGGGATAGCCCCACTAACAGGATCTGGCCGGTACTGCACCTTGGGACTCCCAATATGCTTTTCCAGCCAAAATACAGCTCTGTGACAGTGAATAGGATATTAATATCGAGAGAGAAAAAAAGAAAAATGAACCAAAAACAGTGAACAGGAGGTCTATTTGTATTAAAAACAATAGATTGTTTTTCATTTAAATGTCTGGAAGAGCTCAAAAATAAAAATGTCATGATATTTCCATTGCCTTTTTTTTGTTGATTTAAATGTTACTGATTGTATTAAATGGGCACATAATATCGTCTCATATCGATCGCAGGCACCTGAATCGAATCGTATCATATCGTATCGTGGCAGACTGTGTGATATCGGATAATATCGTATCGTTGTCCAAAGAATCGATATCGTATCGTATCGTGATTAAACTGGTGATTCCCACCCCTAGTAACCACCGGGGGGAGCTCCTGAGGCCGGGCGTGTGTCGAGGTGGTGTAACAGCGACAGGTAACCACCGGGGGAGCTCCTGAGGCCGAGCGTGTGTCGAGGCGGTGTAACAGCGACAGGTAACCACCGGGGGGAGCTCCTGAGGCCGGGCGTGTGTCGAGGTGGTGTAATAGCGACAGGTAACCTCCGGGGGGAGCTCCTGAGGCAGCGCGTGTGTCGAGGTGGTGTAATAGCGACAGGTAACCACCGGGGGGAGCTCCTGAGGCAGCGCGTGTGTCAAGGTGGTGTAATAGCGTCAGGTAACCTCCAGGGGGAGCTCCTGAGGCAGCGAGCGTGTCGAGGTGGTGTAACAGCGACAGGTGACCTGGTGACATTTACATAAAGATTCCATGTGGGCAACCTTGCCTCCAGGTTGCGACAGAAAATTGTCTTCCTTTACAGAAACAGAACCAGCTTTCCTTTGATTAGTAGGAAGAGAGTTGTCGAAGCAGTTTTCTTATCAGTCTTGGACTATGGTGATGTAATCTATAGGCATGCTGTGGCCTCAACCCTTAAATCCTGACTCTGTCCATCACTCATCACTAATGACAGATACGACACTCGTCACTCTGTCCTTTATGAGAAGGTTGGCTGGTCCTCTCTGACGGAGAGGCGCAACACACACTGGTACTTGTTCATTTTTAAGGCCCTTATTGGTAAGCTACCTCCTTATACTACATCATTATTGGTAAGCTACCTCCTTATACTACATCATTATTGGTAAGCTACCTCCTTATACTACATCATTATTGGTATGCTACCTCCTTATACTACATCATTATTGGTAAGCTACCTCCATATACTACATCATTATTGGTAAGCTACCTCCTTATACTACATCATTATTGGTAAGCTACCTCCTTATACTACATCATTATTGGTAAGCTACCTCCATATACTACATCATTATTGGTAAGCTACCTCCTTATACTACATCATTATTGGTAAGCTACCTCCTTATACTACATCATTATTGGTAAGCTACCTCCATATACTACATCATTATTGGTAAACTACCTCCTTATACTACATCATTATTGGTAAGCTACCTCCTTATACTACATCATTATTGGTAAGCTACCTCCTTATACTACATCATTATTGGTAAGCTACCTCCTTATACTACATCATTATTGATAAGCTACCTCCTTATACTACATCATTATTGGTAAGCTACCTCCTTACACTACATTATTATTGGTAAGCTACCTCCTTATACTACATCATTATTGGTAAGCTACCTCCTTATACTACATCATTATTGGTAAGCTACCTCCTTATACTACATCATTATTGGTAAGCTACCTCCATATACTACATCATTATTGGTAAGCTACCTCCTTATACTACATCATTATTGGTAAGCTACCTCCTTATACTACATCATTATTGGTAAGCTACCTCCATATACTACATCATTATTGGTAAGCTACCTCCTTATACTACATCATTATTGGTAAGCTACCTCCTTATACTACATCATTATTGGTAAGCTACCTCCATATACTACATCATTATTGGTAAGCTACCTCCTTATACTACATCATTATTGGTAAGCTACCTCCTTATACTACATCATTATTGGTAAGCTACCTCCTTATACTACATCATTATTGGTAAGCTACCTCCTTATACTACATCATTATTGATAAGCTACCTCCTTATACTACATCATTATTGGTAAGCTACCTCCTTACACTACATCATTATTGGTAAGCTACCTCCTTATACTACATCATTATTGGTAAGCTACCTCCTTATACTACATCATTATTGGTAAGCTACCTCCTTATACTACATCATTATTGGTAAGCTATCTCCTTATACTACATCATTATTGGTAAGGTATACCTCCTTATACTAATCATTATTGGTAAACTACCTCCTTATACTACATCATTATTGTTAAGCTACCTCCTTATACTACATCATTATTGGTAAGCTACCTCCTTATACTACATCATTATTGGTAAGCTACCTCCTTATACTACATCATTATTGGTAAGCTATCTCCTTATACTACATCATTATTGGTAAGGTATACCTCCTTATACTAATCATTATTGATAAGCTACCTCCTTATACTACATCATTATTGGTAAGCTACCTCCTTATACTACATCATTATTGGTAAGCTACCTCCTCATACTACATCATTATTGGTAAGCTACCTCCTTATACTACATCATTATTTATAAGCTACCTCCTTATACTACATCATTATTGGTAAGCTACCTCCTTATACTACATCATTATTGGTAAGCTACCTCCGTATACTACATCATTATTGGTGAGCTACCTCGTTAGACTACATCATTATTGGTAAGCTACCTCCTTATACTACATCATTATTGGTAAGCTACCTCCTTATACTACATCATTATTGGTAAGCTACCTCCTTATACTACATCATTATTTATAAGCTACCTCCTTATACCACATCATTATTGGTAAGCTACCTCCTTATACTACATCATTATTGGTAAGCTATCTCCGTATACTACATCATTATTGGTGAGCTACCTCCTTATACTACAACATTATTGGTAAGCTACCTCCTTAAACTACATCATTATTGGCAAGCTACCTCCTTATACTACATCATTATTGGTAAGCTACCTCCTTATACTACATCATTATTGGTAAGCTACCTCCTTATACTACATCATGATTGGTGAGCTACCTCATTATACTACATCAGTATTGGTAAGCTACCTCCTTATATTACATCATTATTGGTAAGCTACCTCCTTATACTACATCATTATTGGTAAGCTACCTCCTTATATTACATCATTATTGGTAAGCTACCTCCTTATACTACATAATTATTGGTAAGCTACCTCCTTATACTACATCATGATTGGTGAGCTACCTCATTATACTACATCAGTATTGGTAAGCTACCTCCTTATATTACATCATTATTGGTAAGCTACCTCCTTATACTACATCATTATTGGTAAGCTACCTCCTTATATTACATCATTATTGGTAAGCTACCTCCTTATACTACATCATTATTGGTAAGCTACCTCCTTATTCTACATCATTATTGGTAAGCTGCCTCCTTATACTACATCATTATTGGTAAGCTACCTCCTTATTCTACATCATTATTGGTAAGCTGCCTCCTTATACTACATCATTATTGGTAAGCTACCTCCTTATACTACATCATTGTTGGTAAGCTCTTCTTCCCTCCCTCAGATATCCACGTCTCTGAGCGGATCTCGGCCTGTCTGTCCGACATCTCCGCCTGGATGACGACCAACCACCTCAAACTGAACCTAAGCAAAACAGAATTGCTCCACCTGCCGGCCAAATCCTCCCCCCTGACCGACCTCTCCATCACAGTCGAGAATGCAGCTGTGACCGCGTCCCCGACCGCCAAGAACCTTGGTGTTGTCCTCAACGACCAGTTGAACTTCTCTGCTCACATCGCAGCGACAACCAGAACCTGCAGATTCCTCCTGAGCAACGTCAGAAGGATACGCCCCTTCCTGACAAAAGAAGCCACCCAACTCCTCGTCCAATCAACAGTCATCTCCCGCCTCGACTACTGCAACGCACTGCTAGCTGGCCTCCTGGCCACTGCCACCAAGCCTCTTCAACTCATTCAAAACGCAGCGGCCCGCCTGATCTCAAACCTACCGAAGTCGGCCCATGTCACCCCACTTCTTAGGGACCTGCACTGGCTCCCCATTGCTGCACGTATCCGCTTCAAGGCCCTCGACCTAGCATACCGTGCGGCAAAGGGAACTGCTCCCGCCTACCTCCGGTCAATGGTCTCTAACTACACACCCTCAAGACCCCTACGCTCTGCATCTTCTGGCCGCCTCAGACCTACTCCTATCCAAGCTCCCGGAGGGTCATCAAAGAGAAGCCGCCTATTCTCAGTCCTTGCCCCACAATGGTGGAATGAACTACCCATCCCAGTTAGGACAGCCAAATCCCGTCCAATCTTTCGCCGTCGACTAAAGACTCACTTCTTCAACCATTATCTGAAATGATAAAAAAAATAAACAAAAAAAATCTAACCCTGACTAACCTTACTGTCATGCACTTGTCCTAATAAACTAACCTACACTGTAACACGCAACACTTTGATGAACATTGTTACTCAGCTGATAGAGTTGTGCCCTTCTTGCTGTCTTGTCGTACAGAACTTGTAAGTCGCTTTGGATAAAAGCGTCAGCTAAATGACTAAATGTAAATGTAAGCTACCTCCTTATACTACATCATTATTGGTAAGCTACCTCCTTATACTACATCATTATTGGTAAGCTACCTTCTTATACTACATCATTATTGGTAAGCTACCTCCTTATACTACATCATTATTGGTAAGCTACCTCCTTATATTACATCATTATTGGTAAGCTACCTCCTTATACTACATCATTATTGGTAAGCTACCTGCTTATATTACATCATTATTGGTAAGCTACCTCCATATATTACATCATTATTGGAATGGAATGTTGGAACCTATGGAACCCCTTCTAGTGACTGGCTGGTCCTTAAGGTCCCCTGAGTTTGCTCTGAACAGGTAAATCTGCATGTTGCTATGATGCTCATGGAATGAACTCCAACAGTCCTTAAAGCTAATAATAATAAATAATAATAATTTCTCCCCTCTGTTGCAGAGTTTAAAACCGTGATCTCCAACCAGCGTCAATCAAGTTGTATTTGTTTTAATTGATTTGTTATCCTTGCTCTTTGCCTCGTCTTGTTGTCTCTTTGTTATGATTTGATATGCTTTTATGCTTATTTATGTATGTACACTCGATGTGACTGTAAATGAGGCAAAACCTCAGTTGCCTTTCGAGTTTGAAATCAAATGAAAAAGTATGCCAACAGTCATGTCGCGCCTCGACTACTGCAAAGCATTGTATAGCCGCCACCAAGCCACATCAACTCGTACAGAACGCAGCCGCCCGCCTGAACTCCAGCCCAGCAAAGTCAACCCACGTTACCCCACTTCTCAGAGAGCTGCACTGGCTTCCCATTGCTGCACAAATCCGCTTCAAGGTCCTTGACCTGGCATGCCGTGCAGCGAGGGGAACGGCTCCCTCCTACCTCCGGTCAATGGTCTCTAACTACACACCCTCAAGACCCCTCCGCTCTGCATCTTCTAACTACACACCCTCAAGACCCCTCCGCTCTGCATCTTCTAACTACACACCCTCAAGACCCCTACTATCTGCATCTTCTAACTACACACCCTCAAGACCCCTACGCTCTGCATCTTCTAACTACACACCCTCAAGACCCCTCCGCTCTGCATCTTCTAACTACACACCCTCAAGACCCCTCCGCTCTGCATCTTCTAACTACACACCCTCAAGACCCCTACTATCTGCATCTTCTAACTACACACCCTCAAGACCCCTACGCTCTGCATCTTCTAACTACACACCCTCAAGACCCCTCCGCTCTGCATCTTCTAACTACACACCCTCAAGACCCCTCCGCTCTGCATCTTCTAACTACACACCCTCAAGACCCCTACGCTCTGCATCTTCTAACTACACACCTTCAAGACCCCTACTATCTGCATCTTCTAACTACACACCTTCAAGACCCCTACGCTCTACATCTTCTAACTTCACACCCTCAAGACCCCTACTATCTGCATCTTCTAACTACACACCTTCAAGACCCCTACGCTCTACATCTTCTAACTTCACACCCTCAAGACCCCTACGCTCTGCATCTTCTAACTACACACCCTCAAGACCCCTACGCTATGCATCTTCTAACTACACACCCTCAAGACCCCTACGCTCTACATCTTCTAACTTCACACCCTCAAGACCCCTACGCTCTGCATCTTCTAACTACACACCCTCAAGACCCCTACGCTCTGCATCTTCTAACTACACACCCTCAAGACCCCTACGCTCTGCATCTTCTAACTACACACCCTCAAGACCCCTACTATCTGTGTTACGAAGGATCAGATTAAACCGAATATATATATTTACTAATTGATATATATTGCATAATATTTGTATATCGTCTGATATCCCTTGTGTATTCTTTGTACATATACACGGAATATCCCTTTACCTAGTACAGACCATAATATTTCGTTCTCCTATTGGACAGCGGTCCCTTAGGCGCCACTGCCATACCCCCAAGGTCTAGTTCAAAGTCACCGCCAAAGACATGCCTGGACATGAACGGCTCTGCGCAAGAATACGAGACAGGAATAAGGCTGGTACTAGTTTGTTCACCTAACGTATAAATATGGCGCAGGTGAATACAGAAGTAGTTCGAGTTACCCAAGTGAAGCCTCACCCACGATACAACGTGCGGTGAAGTAGGGCCCGTTTGGCCCCAAATAGAGCATTGAGACCGCGTGCGAATTGATAGCTGAAGTATCAGAGTTTAACGCTGTACCGTCGAGTTCGACCTATTCTATTAATTCAGTAATAGTCTATTTATGTATAGTGTATCGTGCGGCTACCGTTCTACAGTGACCAGCATTACCAACGTTTCCTCGTACCAGCTAGTGTGCTTATCCAGGCTGGGCAGCTTAACCTGGCGCCTTCATCCGAGGAGCCCTAGACGAGGACCGTGTGGACATGTACACTGGATAACCTACCCGACGACTACATAGCCCTTTTCGGCTGGATTATATTTGCTTTGGTCCTGTAGCTGATGGAGCGGAGAATCGTCTACACCCACAATTGTGTGGGATTTACCCTGTGAGGAGCAACGTCGAGCCCGCCTCTAAGACGCCTGAGGCTGGCTAGCTTTCTTCCATGCGGAGCTGCATGCCGGAGAATAGCTGTTATTCGTCTGCGGATCAAGAGATGTACCTGGAGTCTCCCTATTCTTCGTTGACCCAGACTTTGCTACCGACAAATCCTCTCCCCTTGCTGGCCTACAACCGGAGGGACCCTACTAGTATCTCCCGCTGCCCTACTAGTGTACCATAGATATAATTCCTAAGATACAGGTGGTATTCATTATCTCCTGCGTAATATTATAATGGACTTACGCTCTTGACTTACTCACGCACATTCTTCGCCTTACAAGCGCGACTCTAAGTAAAGTAATGTAATCTACTATTATTGCTGCTAATAAATATTATTCTAACCAAGATTTTTGTGGAACCGTGTCATTGTGGAAGTGTTCATATCATATACCTGTGTACTGTATGGCCAGTAGTAATGTACATAAGACAGTAGTGGTTTAATGATACCATACTTATTTAATACAGTCAGGGAATTGTACCCCTCAGTTACAATTGGTCCTTCGAGCCGGAGGGTAACTAGCGTAATATTAATATAATATTAATATTGACATGGCCAATGATGAACACTCCACAAACGGTTCTCCTAAAATAGATCGCCCGCAGCGCAGACGGCAGCCACCTCATTACCTAGAGGACTACGCTGCCAGTCTACTACCTAGCTTTCTACAGACGTTAAATGCGGAAAAAGCGGATAGTAAAAGTATGTCAAACCCTACCGACCAGGCGACCCCGCCAGTAGAGACCCTAGTGGGTTCTAACGTAACTGACCAAGCTCACGGGGGGGACCAGGAGGGACCTGACATGACTTTACCCCCCGCCAACGTCGACGAGGTAGTCCCCGGAGAGCTCCAGGATAAAGAAAGCCCTCCAGGGACGGAACCCAACCCACCACAAGAAGAGACGCGCACCCAGGAGATAGACCTCCTCTGTACGCGACAGGAGAACGGATCTCCAACGAGTACTACCAGAAGCCGATCACCTCTACCAGTGTCTTCCCCCAGCGAGGCGGACAAGATGCTGGCGCAGGCCTTTATCGCCACCCTGGCAGCCTCAACCGAACGCGATCGACTCCAAGCACAGACGCTTAGCGAGCGCGAACATTCTTCCATGGAACAAGAACGCTTCCACGCGAAACTCCAAGCGCAAGCCCTTAGTGAACGCGAACACTCTGCGACCGAGCGAGAGCGCTTCCAGGCGCAGCAACGGAGTGACGAAGACCGCATACGCCTAGAGACTAGACGCCTCCAGACGGAAGAGAATATGGAAAGAGACCGCGCCGAAGCCCAGCGCGCCGCCGCCGGTGCCCAACGCGAAGCAGAGCGCGACCTCGCTCACACCAAGCGCGAAGCTGAGCGCGACCGATTACAAGTGCAGATAATGGAGCAACTGATTGCCAGGTTAACCCCCCCTCCCTCCGCACGGGGCTCCAGGGCCTCGTCAAGACAAGGGTCTAGGGCACCCTCCCCTACCCGATCAAGCGACCCTGAGCCCGGCCAACAGAGAGAGCCTATACCCCTCTCCAAACCCCTTCCCCGACCGGTCCAAGCGAGACCCAGCAACAGGGAAGAACCGGCCTATGCCGCGGAGAGACTAAATAGACGACTACAGGATCTAGATGACCTGGCAGAGGAAGAAGAAGAGGGAGAGGAGGAGAGTCAAGCCCAACAGCATCATCGTACTCCACAGGACCAGGAGGTCCAGTACAGCCCAGACTTTACCCCCGCGGCTCTGCGCTACAGACCCCCGACTCAATTCACGGGTGAGCTTGACGCACAACCAGCCCCGAGGAACAGCACCTGGGTACGCGGGCCTTGGTACCCGACAGGTACCAGTCCACCACGACAGGTAAGAGGAGACTCGCCTAGGAGGCCTCTCCTCCAACGCTCACCGATGTGCCAGCCATCCATGGCATCGTACCTTGGCACACCGACGTTCCCGGACTTCACACACGAGAACAGAGCACAGTACACAGAGCTACGAATGTGCTTAGAGACAATGATGTCCGATGTAACAGATGAACCGTACAAGTATGCTATCCTACTCAAGCAGCTGAAGGTGCCCAGAGCGCACAATATAGCGCTGGCATATTCCACCTCTACTACCCCATACACCGCGGCTCTAGCAGCCCTCGACCAACGTTATGGACGCATATGGGACTACGTAATACAAGAGATAAGGAATATTGACCGTCTACCCCCAGCAACAGACAATCGCTCATTAGATGACCTGTCTATCAAGGTACAATCCCTGGTAGGGATGCTGGGGGCACAAAAGGAAAAGGGTATGCATGAACTGTACGCAAACTCTAATGTTGAGAGGATTTTAGAGAAGCTTCCGCCCGCCCGACAAGAGCGCTTCAGGCGGCAAAGAGACCACCGTGATCCTAACGGTCCCGAGCCATCCCTCCTAGACCTAGCCGACTTCCTGGCGAGAGAAGTCAACAGCCTACGATTGGATACGTTCGTGCGGAGCACGCCAAGCTCCAGAGAGGGACCTAGGAGAGCAAACGATGGCCGCAGGCTGGTGACCGTCATGCACCAAGCCGAATCAGTACCGAGCAACAAGAACCACAGTACCCCCTCGATGAAAGAGAAGTGGAAGATTGTATGCCCGTACTGCGAAAAGGAACACTGGCTGTCACACTGTGACACGTTCAAGAAGATGACCGCCGACGAGGTGAGTCAATGGATAAAGTCCAACCGACGCTGTTACCGATGTGCGCGCAGTCACATGGCAGCCGAGTGCCGCTTAAAGAAGAGGTGTAGTCGGTGTGACGGAGCCCACTTGGACGTCCTACATGACAGTAACAGAAGAAAGCCTGCACCCTCAAGCAGCACAAAGGCAAGTGTTATGTACATTGACCCCGCCAGCAGCGGGGGCGCCCGGGTGCTCTTGAAGGTGGTCCGCGTAACATTGAGTTACGAAGACAAGGTCATGGACACCTACGCCGTCCTTGATGACGGGTCAGAGAAGACCCTTCTCCTCGCGTCCGCTGCGGCCCAGCTGGGGTTGCGGGGGAGCGAAGAAACGATGACGATTCGGACAATAAGAAGAGACCTGAAGACGATCAAGGGCGAGAACGTCTCCTTCACTATCGCAGCAAGCGGGCAGCCAGAGAGACGTATAGGATCACTGACGCTTTCACCAGCCAAGACATAGGCCTGTCGCAGTACACCTACCCCATCGCCAAGCTGATGGATAAATATGTGCACCTGCGTCAACTACCTATACCGCTCATAGACGGTGCCACCCCGACCCTGCTGATAGGATCCGACCATGCACACCTCATCGTCCCGATGGACCGGGTCCACACTGGGCCCAGAGGCTGTCCAGCAGCAGTCGAGACCCGCCTAGGATGGACACTACAAGGCCCTCTCTCTAGGTCTCCTAACCGAACAGCAGCCACTCGCTGCCTCCACTCCAGAGTGACAGAAGAAGACACCACCCTCCTACAGCACGTCGAGAGGCTATGGACACTAGAGACAATGCCCTTTAAGAAGGAAAAGAAACACATTCGTTCCAAGGAAGACATTTATGCCATAGCCCTCCTCGAGCGGGGGACAAAGAGAGTCAAAGTCAACGGAGTGATGAGATACGCAACTCCACTCCTGAGGCGAGAGGGTATGCCTACTTTCCACGCCCCAAAAGAAGCGACGGAGCGGTATCTATCGAACACAGAGCGGCGCCTAGCCAGAGACCCCGCTCAAGCTACTGTGTACCGCGCTGAGATTGACAAGCTAATCACAGCGGGACACATAAAGAAAATTGACATTAAAGAGGCCGATCAGACGACCGAATCATGGTACGTGCCGCACCACAAAGTCCACCACAACGGCAAGGATCGTATTGTGTTTAACTGCAGCTACCAGATCGGATCACAAAATCTGAATAAAGAGCTCTTGCCCGGCCCAACACTCGGCCCCTCTCTACTAGGCGTGTTGCTACGTTTCTGCCAAGACAAGGTGGCCATCAGCGGCGACATCAAAGGGATGTTCCTGCAGGTGCGACTAGTGGAAGAGGACAACCCCCTGCTGCGGTTCTTATGGAGAGAGAGGATCGGGGATGAGCAACCATCCATCTATCAATGGGAAGTCCTCTTTTTCGGAACCACATGCAGCCCATGCTGTGCTACGTTCGCACTGCAAAAACACGTCGCAGAAGACCCAGCAGCTGATGAAGAGGTCCGACAAAGTGTAGGAAATAGTTTCTACGTGGACAACTGTCTGCAAAACGTCTCGACGCCAGAAGAAGCCGAGGCCCTCCTACTCAAGCTCCGCGCCTCCCTGATCAAAGGCGGCTTTGATCTCCGGCAGTGGGCCAGCAGCGACCCTCAAGTATTGCGCAGCCTCTCCCCAGAGGACAAGGCAGCAAGCAGCGAGACCTGGATGGCGACCATCCCAGGAGAAGCCCAAGAAATGACATTAGGACTAGTCTGGCGCTTCAAAACAGACTCGCTCCATTATAAACACACACCCCTGACCAAGGAGCAGGGAAGGTCGACTTCACTACCGACCACAAGACGGAGTGTATACAGAACACTCGCCAGACAATATGACCCGTTGGGATGTATTCTACCTTACACCACCAGGGCAAAGATGATTGTAAGAGCGTTATGGGACAAGGACCAGGGCTGGGACGACCCCATACCCGAACACCTTGCCTCCACATGGAGAGAGTGGGAGACAGAACTCAGCTCGCTCCCAGGTGTCAACATACGCCGCAGCTACTTCCCACCCACAGTGAGGCCGGATACGTGCCAGATGGACCTGCACGTCTTCAGCGACGCCTCCGAAGTAGCCTACGGTTCGGTGGCCTACTTGCGGGCCCGAGAGGAGGGAGGAGAAATACATACTGCCTTCATCCTGGCTCGCTCAAGAATAGCCCCCCGTAAGCAACAATCTATCCCGCGTCTAGAGCTCTGCGCAGCCCTAGCAGGAGCGCAACTCGCCACGTTAATCCAACGTGAACTCACCATCCCGGTGCAAAGAACAATCCTGTGGTCAGACTCCATGACCGTACTCACATGGATCCAGTCCGATTCGTGTAGATACAAGGTCTTCGTGGGAGTCAGAATCACAGAGATCCAAGATTTAACAGAAGCAGCATGCTGGAGGTATGTGGACACAAAACAGAACCCAGCTGACGTCATCACACGGGGAATGTCCCTGGATGACCTCACCCGTCACAATCTATATAGTGACGGGCCCGAGTTCCTCAAGCTCCCGGAAGAAGAGTGGCCTACACCCACCCCACGGGAGGCGAGTGAAGAGGAGGCAGAGAAGAAGAAATCTATGTTCTGTGGGTTGACACACACACTCGTCCCCACAGATCCCAACATAGACGACTGCCTCACCCTTGAGAGTGCGCAGCTAAAGACATTCCTGTGGCACCACCCAGAGGTTCAGCCCACTACTGACATTACTGCAGCTAACTACGAAGAAGCAGAACTCCTTCTGCTACAGCGAGCCCAGAGAGACTCGTTCCCAGACGAGCTAGACTGTCTGCAGGGATCAAAGCCAGTCCCGTCAGACAGCAGACTGCTCCACTTAGCCCCTGAGAGCGACGCCCATAATCTCATCAGAGTGGGTGGTCGTCTGAGGAGAGCCCCAGACTTACCGGATGACGTCAAGTACCCGATAGTCTTAAACAGCCGACACAAGGTCACAGAGCTCATCATAAAGAAATACGACGAGGACGTGCACCACGCCGGGGCAGAGAGAGTCTTCGCGGAGATCAGACGTCGTTATTGGATACTGCAAGGAAGAGAAGCAGTACGACGCTTCCAGCGGACCTGTCTAGACTGTCGTAAATGGCGAGCACAGCCCAGTATACCCCGGATGGCTGACCTACCCCCCTGTCGCCTCCGACTCGGCGACAAGCCTTTTCACTCCACCGGTATGGACTGTTTCGGCCCGCTGTATGTAAAGAAAGGAAGAGGGACAGAGAAGCGGTGGGGTATTGTATTCAAATGCATGACCACCCGACACATAGAACTCCTTCCAACCATGAGTACGGACTCATTCCTTATGGCCTTCCGGAGATTCACATCGCGGAAAGGAAAACCGTCTATATTATTGTCTGATCACGGGACAAACTTCAAAGGCGGAGAAAGAGAGCTGAGAGAGAGCTTCCAAGCTATGGGCCCAGAACTTAAGACCCACCTCGCTCCAGCTCAGATTGATTTCCAGTTTAACCCCCCGAATGCACCTCACTTCGGTGGAACTTGGGAACGAGAAGTACGTTCAATAAAGACAGCCCTGTACGCCGTGCTTGGGGCCCAGACCGTGGCGGAAGAAGTCCTCACGACAGTCCTCACGGAGATCGAGGGAGTATTGAACTCAAAGCCCCTCGGTTACGTCTCAAGTTATGTAGCAGATGTCGACCCAGTCACCCCCAACACTCTCTTGATGGGGCGGCTGGACCCCGCGCTACCACAGACAGTGTACAGGCCTGAAGAAGCGAACGGCCGAAGAATGTGGAGGTACAGTCAAGTATTGGCTGACAAGTTTTGGAACAGTTTCCTCCTCCACTATCTACCGTCTCTACAGACCCGCCAGAAATGGGTGAAAGAACGAGACAATTTGACAGAAGGAACAGTCGTCATGATTATCGACCAGTCACTACCCCGAGCTATGTGGCCGGCCGGCCGCGTAAGCAAAGTGATCACTGGTGCAGACGGAAAGGTCAGAGCGGCAGAAGTGCTCGTCCAAGGGCGGACATATACCAGACCCGTGGCGAGGCTGATAGAGTTGCCAAAGCTCCCCGACACTTTTGATGACGACCATGACCCCCTGATTTTGTGAACTGCCCTACCCTCACAACGGACATTGAGTAGTGGACAGTGTGGTTAATCTGTCTCTGCTTATCTAATTAGGTGGGACTAATTAGGAGGCGGCTGTTACAAAGGATCAGATTAAACCGAATATATATATTTACTAATTGATATATATTGCATAATATTTGTATATCGTCTGATATCCGTTGTGTATTCTTTGTACATATACACGGAATATCCCTTTACCTAGTACAGACCATAATATTTCGTTCTCCTATTGGACAGCGGTCCCTTAGGCGCCACTGCCATACCCCCAAGGTCTAGTTCAAAGTCACCGCCAAAGACATGCCTGGACATGAACGGCTCTGCGCAAGAATACGAGACAGGAATAAGGCTGGTACTAGTTTGTTCACCTAACGTATAAATATGGCGCAGGTGAATACAGAAGTAGTTCGAGTTACCCAAGTGAAGCCTCACCCACGATACAACGTGCGGTGAAGTAGGGCCCGTTTGGCCCCAAATAGAGCATTGAGACCGCGTGCGAATTGATAGCTGAAGTATCAGAGTTTAACGCTGTACCGTCGAGTTCGACCTATTCTATTAATTCAGTAATAGTCTATTTATGTATAGTGTATCGTGCGGCTACCGTTCTACAGTGACCAGCATTACCAACGTTTCCTCGTACCAGCTAGTGTGCTTATCCAGGCTGGGCAGCTTAACCTGGCGCCTTCATCCGAGGAGCCCTAGACGAGGACCGTGTGGACATGTACACTGGATAACCTACCCGACGACTACATAGCCCTTTTCGGCTGGATTATATTTGCTTTGGTCCTGTAGCTGATGGAGCGGAGAATCGTCTACACCCACAATTGTGTGGGATTTACCCTGTGAGAAGCAACGTCGAGCCCGCCTCTAAGACGCCTGAGGCTGGCTAGCTTTCTTCCATGCGGAGCTGCATGCCGGAGAATAGCTGTTATTCGTCTGCGGATCAAGAGATTATTGCACTGTCTCCTGTACCTGGAGTCTCCCTATTCTTCGTTGACCCAGACTTTGCTACCGACAAATCCTCTCCCCTTGCTGGCCTACAACCGGAGGGACCCTACTAGTATCTCCCGCTGCCCTACTAGTGTACCATAGATATAATTCCTAAGATACAGGTGGTATTCATTATCTCCTGCGTAATATTATAATGGACTTACGCTCTTGACTTACTCACGCACATTCTTCGCCTTACAAGCGCGACTCTAAGTAAAGTAATGTAATCTACTATTATTGCTGCTAATAAATATTATTCTAACCAAGATTTGTGTGGAACCGTGTCATTGTGGAAGTGTTCATCTCATATACCTGTGTACTGTATGGCCAGTAGTAATGTACATAAGACAGTAGTGGTTTAATGATACCATACTTATTTAATACAGTCAGGGAATTGTACCCCTCAGTTACAATCTGCATCTTCTAACTACACACCCTCAAGACCCCTACGCTCTGCATCTTCTAACTTCACACCCTCAAGACCCCTACGCTCTGCATCTTCTAACTACACACCCTCAAGACCCCTACGCTCTGCATCTTCTAACTACACACCCTCAAGACCCCTCCGCTCTGCATCTTCTAACTTCACACCCTCAAGACCCCTACGGCCCTACGCTCTGCTGCATCTTCTAACTACACACCCTCAAGACCCATACGCTCTGCTGCATCTTCTAACTACACACCCTCAAGACCCCTACGCTCTGCTGCATCATCTAACTACACACCCTCAAGACCCCTACGCTCTACATCTTCTAACTACACACCCTCAAGACCCCTACGCTCTGCATCTTCTAACTTCACACCCTCAAGACCCCTACGCTCTGCATCTTCTAACTACACACCCTCAAGACCCCTCCGCTCTGCATCTTCTAACTACACACCCTCAAGACCCCTCCGCTCTGCATCTTCTAACTTCACACCCTCAAGACCCCTACGATCTGCATCTTCTAACTACACACCCTCAAGACCCCTACGCTCTGCATCTTCTAACCACACACCCTAAAGACCCCTACGCTCTGCATCTTCTAACTACACACCCTCAAGACCCCTACGCTCTGCATCTTCTAACTACACACCCTCAAGACCCCTCCGCTCTGCATCTTCTAACTACACACCCTCAAGACCCCTACGCTCTGCATCTTCTAACTACACACCCTCAAGACCCCTACGCTCTGCATCTTCTAACTACACACCCTCAAGACCCCTACACTCTGCATCTTCTAACTATACACCCTCAAGACCCCTACGCTCTGCATCTTCTAACTACACACCCTCAAGACCCCTACGATCTGCATCTTCTAACTACACACCCTCAAGACCCCTACGCTCTGCATCTTCTAACTACACACCCTCAATACCCCTACGCTCTGCATCTTCTAACTACACACCCTCAAGACCCGTACGCTCTGCATCTTCTAACTACACACCCTCAAGACCCCTACACTCTACATCTTTTAACTACACACCCTCAGGACCCCTACACTCTGCATCTTCTAACTACACACCCTCAAGACCCCTACGCTCTGCATCTTGTAACTACACAACCTCAAGACCCCTACACTCTGCATCTTCTAACTACACACCCTCAAGACCCCTACGCTGTGCATCTTCTAACTACATACCATCAAGACCCATACGCTCTGCATCTTCTAACTACATACCATCAAGACCCCTACACTCTGCATCTTCTAACTACACACCCTCAAGACCCCTACGCTCTGCATCTTCTAACTACACACCCTCAAGACCCCTACACTCTGCATCTTCTAACTACACACCCTCAAACCCCTACGCTCTGCATCTTCTAACTACACACCCTCAAGACCCCTCCGCTCTGCATCTTCTAACTACACACCCTCAAGACCCTTACGCTCTGCATCTTCTAACTACACACCCTCAAGACCCCTCTGCTCTGCATCTTCTAACTACACACCCTCAAGACCCCTACGCTCTGCATCTTCTAACTACACACCCTCAAGACCCCTACACGCTGCATCTTCTAACTACACACCCTCAAGACCCCTACGCTCTGCATCTTCTAACTACACACCCTCAAGACCCCTACACGCTGCATCTTCTAACTACACACCCTCAAGACCCCTACGCTCTGCATCTTCTGACCGCCTCAGATCCACTCCTAATCTTACTGACCCCTAGCTGCCAAAGATGTACCCTTCCTGCTGACTTGTTGTAAGTGGCTTTGGATAAAACCGTTCAGCTAAATGACTGAATGTAAATGTCTGTTTCTGAGCTGGATCACTGTGCCACACTTAGCGTTGTTTCACTGACGTAAATTGCTTATGTAAATTGAGACAGAGAGAGACACAGAGAAAGAGGCATGGAGAGAGAGAGAGAGAGAGAGAGAGAGAGAGAGAGAGAGAGAGAGAGAGAGAGAGAGAGAGAGAGAGAGAGAGAGAGAGAGAGAGAGAGAGAGATAAGAGGCGGGGAGAGAGAGAGTGGAGGGAGAGAGAGAGAAGAGGCAGGGAGAGAGAGGGGGGATGGAGGGAGAGAGAGAAGAGAGAGATGATGGAGGGAGAGAGGGAAGAGGCAGGGAGAGAGAGAGAGAGCGAGAGGGTGGAGGGAGAGAGAAGAGAGAGAAAGGGTGGAGGGCGAGAGAGAGAAGAGAGAGAGAGAGAGGGAGAGAGAGAGAGAAGAGAGAGAGGGTGGAGGGGGAGAGAAGAGAGAGAAAGGGTGGAGGGAGAGAGAGAGAGGGTGGAGGGAGAGAGAGAGAGGGTGGAGGGGGAGAGAGAGAGGGTGGAGGGGGAGAGAAGAGAGAGATAGGGTGGAGGGAGAGAGAGAGAGGGTGGAGGGGGAGAGAAGAGAGAGAAAGGGTGGAGGGAGAGAGAGAGAGGGTGGAGGGGGAGAGAAGAGAGAGTGGAGGAGAGAGAGAGGAGAGAGAGTGGAGGGAGAGAGAGAAGAGAGAGGGTGGAGTGAGAGAGAAGAGAGAGATAGGGTGGAGGGAGAGTGGAGAGAGAGAGAGAGAGAAGAGGCAGGGAGTGAGAGAGGGTGGAGGGATAGAGGGTGGAGGGAGAGAGAGGAGTGATAGAGAAAGTGAGAGAGAGTGGCCGGGTGGTTAACAACACGTTTGTCTGTGTATGTGTTATTGCCAGTCGAGCCTCAGTTTGGTAAATGACTGAACTGCTTCTCCATCCTCCTAGCAGCAGGCTCTATCCTGGGATGCACTGTGTGTGTGTGTGTGTGTGTGTGTGTGTGTGTGTGTGTGTGTGTGTGTGTGTGTGTGTGTGTGTGTGTGTGTGTGTGTGTGTGTGTGTGTGTGTGTGTGTGTGTGTGTGTGTGTGTGTGTGTGTGTGTGTGTGTGTGTGTGTGTGTGTGTGTACATGCTGCTGATGAGTGTGTTTGGATGGCTGTCTGAAACGCTCCGCTGCCGGTGTGTTGAAGTATGTGGGGGTGGACTGTAGAATACAGAGAGAGAGAGAGAGAGAGAGAGAGAGAGAGAGAGAGAGAGAGAGAGAGAGAGAGAGACACCTCTGCTACCTCCTCCCACCTCCCCCATTCACATTTACATTTAGTCATTTAGCTGAACGCTTTTATCCAAAGCGACTTACACGTTCTGTACGACAAGTCATCAGGAAGGGCACAACTCTATCAGCTGAGTAACAATGTTCATCAAAGTGTTGAGTGCTACAGTGTAGGTTAGTGTATTAGGACAAGTGTTGGTCCCAGAACAGCCTTCTCTGTTGCCGCACCCACCCGCTGGAACTCACTCCCTCCACACTTCCACAGTGCTTCATCCCTGCACTCCTTCAAATCCCAACTCAAAACTGCACCTCTTCACCAAATTTGCAAATGACTGCCTGATTTCCCTCTTTTCTTTTCTTTCTTTTCTTTCCTCTTGATTTTGTTGTTACGTTGTTCCCCGATCCCCTTCCCTTAGCTGCCCCCTCCTGTTAAGATAAGATAAGATATTCCTTTATTGATCCCCTTGGGGGAAATTCAGGCATCATAGCAGCATGGGGGATGGGGGGGGGGGGGGGTACAGGTAGTACAAACAACACAAGCAGTGTAAACAAATAAGTCAATATAATAAGCGCCTTGGGTCTCCTGAAAGGCGCTATATAAATCTAAGATATTATTATTATTATTATTATTATTATTAATAACTCTTTTTCTGCCACGCTGGGAACGGGATATGGCTATGTGCTGCCACGCATTAAACCAATGGAGTCGGTCACTTTGTTTGCAGGGCTATAACTATATTCTATATTATAGCTATGGATGCAGCACTATGGCCCGTTTGACACAGAGCATCTATCGTTCAAGATGTGAAGAAGAAAAAAAATGTCCATCCATACAATCCCGTTTTATACCGTGGTGAATATAAGTATGGTTTTAGAGCGGTTTAGGGTAATTCCTGGGAGGCTAGTAATAGCCTGCAACGTATATTATACTTAATCCATTGGAATTTCATCCGTATACACGCTACAATAAAAAATTCAAATGCATATGATCGGTATTATGTTCCATCATGAATGCATGAAGGGGGGGGGGGGGGGTCGTTTCTGATTAATTGATTGCCAATAACGGCATTTGTTAGTACAACAATGTACACTGATCAGGGCGATGGCTATGAAAACAAGGCACAATCAAGCTGAAATTGACGTTAAATTGCTCTTACCTGTGGCCGGTGGGATTCCAAAAAGATTATTCCAATTATTTGATTGCCATCTGGGTAGATCGTATGTCCATTTGCCCACGACATAACCCACCACAGAATAATGAATCGGGGGTCCCGAAAGCGATTCAATGCTATCCGGTGAAGCCCTTGGTCCAGGTTACTAGAAAAGTCCGCCCGGAGGCATTTTATCAACGCACAGCCCCATACACACTTACACAGAGTCTCAAAGGAAGTGCAACATCGGCCGCATACCACCAGGCGGCGGTATTGGACTTTTGCGATCTCAGACTCATTCCCTATGGTAACACAGCCTTCCTGGATGGATAATGAATGGAAATATGGAATAAAAGAAATAACGATCAAATAACAAGTATACTACTCGTTGTTGGCGTCCAACTATTGGCTGACGTTGGCAGTGAATGAGTTAAGTGCATGACAATAAGGTTAGTTAGGGTTAGATTATTATTATATATATTTTTTCAGATAATGTCCTCCACCTCATCCCGCCTCTACAAGTCTCTGTACATCACATTCTGGTGGAAAGCTACAAGTCTCTGTACATCACATTCTGTAGCTGGTGTTGTGACTTTTTGATAATTACATTATTTGAATAGCCTAAAATATCATTTATATTGTAGCATAAAGTGTGTAAATGAATTGGCATAAATCTGGTCTAGAATAGCCTAATAGATATTTATGTTAAATTGTTTATTATTATTGTTTAGAATGACATTACATGATAGGCTATATTTCTGTGACGCACCATTTGCCCCCAGTGGTAAGTCAGTTGAGTGCAGGACATCACACAGCCCCACGCTCCAACGTTAAATGGAGACGCGTGCCCCCTGTAAAAGGGTGTGTTTGTTCCTTTGATTTGATTTGATTTGAAATCTTTATTTCGAACATGTAAATAAATACAAACAAAATAAATAAATAACTAAACAAAAGCAAAACATAACTCAATGTACATGTTCGAAAAGGAGTAGGAAGAAGTATACACTTATTTAATCCTACCCCTTTTCCACTATTCAAATGAGTGTACTAATTTAAAACATTTCAAAACAAATATATATATGCAAAAAAAACAAAAAAAACGATATAGGTCAAACATGAAAGAAATAAAATAAAAATGTAAACACCCGTGAATATCAAGTCCCTTCCTCATCCCTGTACCTCGTGAACGTCATTTCCTTATAAATCAGTTTGAATTGTCTCATATTTGGACATTGCTTTAGCACCACATTCAGACTGTTCCACAGTTTCACTCCACATATTGAGATGCAGTGTCTTCACATGGTAGTACTGCGTACGTTTAGCACTTTTTAATTGAGTTCTCCCCTCAGATTATAACCCCCCTCTTAGCATTGAGAATTGTTTGTTTGAACTAGAAGCCATGCCTCGCTGCTGTTCTGCCTAGAGAATCATTGTAAAGGGAAAAACGAATTAAACATTGTTATGGAAAATATTAATATTTTCCACAACAACATGGATTATTGAGAACTACATTGCTGCCTCCTGGTCGTGACTGAATTGAAGAACAAAAACTGTGAACTTTGAAGAATCATGTTTTTTAATGGAAAAGGGACTTTGAACAGTTTATTGTGTAAACAGGTGGAAAGCTACACGTCTCCTGTACATTGATTGATTGATTGATTGATTGATTGATTGATTGATTGATTGATTGATTGATTGATTGATTGAAAATGTTATGAACAGATTGCAGAATGGGTACAACATACAGTACGGCTCAATACATACAATTGTTAAGGGGATGCAGAGCAAAGAAAGACTTTCGTCTTGTTTACATCAGGGTCTTCCCAATTTCAATTCATAATGACATTTATGACATACACGACATACAGATATACAGTTATATATCAGTTCAGTTCAGTTCAGTTCAGTTCAGAGTTTTTATTTGCATTATTTGAATCAATACAATCAGAGTTTCTTCATACACAATCATAAATATCATTCCATGCAAAAGGAGCAGGAAGAAGAATAAATCTTATAGTTACCTTATAGTTTATTCCTAAACTAAACAAGTATTTACTTAATGGTCGGCGTACAACCTCATTTACACAAAATTAAAAAAATATATATAATTATTTTTGAATTGATAAACACTATTACACTATGCTATGGAGAGAATTCCACAACTTTACACCAATAACTGAAGGACACATCTATTTAAGTGTGGTAAATCATGACATTTATGACATACAGATATACAGTATTGTTACATTTGTGACATACAAGATATACAAATATACAGTACATGCGGCAACCGCTAAAGCTATCACTTAAACAAAATGTCACTTTATAAAAATAGAAAGTCACTTTAAAGGAAGGAGGTACTAATAGTATAGTTTAGACACATTAAGAGTTAAAATTGTAAATTGTATATTGTATAGTAGTGTACATAGGAACCAGTTTATCAGGAACTCAGCATGTCTTTTTCTTACCTATTTTATTTGTTTCTATGTTTATTTTTTCTATGCCTATTTTATTATTGTATTTTGCACAATCAATGCGGGCATGACCACCTGCATTTCACTGTAGGCTATGGCCTGGTATGTATGTGTAA
>NC_140170.1:10360887-10363387 GCF_963971535.1 Notolepis coatsorum | reverse complement strand
TAATAATAATAATAATAATAATAATAATAATAATAATAATAATAATAATAATAATAATAATAATAATAATAATAATAATAATAATAATAATAATAATAATAATAATAATAATAATAAAATAAACTATTTGTATGGCACCTTTCATACAGAAACTGCAGCTCAAAGTGCTTCACAACAGAAAAAAGACATAAAATGAGCACATAAAGTGCAGACATATAAAATCACAGTTTTTCACATTAGGATCTAACATCCCAACAGGCCACCTAGTTTATGGTTTGATTCAGTTTTTAAATAGACAATAATAAAAAGAGTAAGATAAAATAGACAGAGTAAATAGTGCAATAGTGCAGTGCAATAAAATAGTAGAATAGAATAGACATAAAATGAGCACATAAAGTGCAGACATATAAATCAGTTTTTTACAGTGCAATAAAAAAGTTCTGGATTACTGTTTAACAGTTCAAAGTCGTCTCTGACAGTTTGTAATAAAAAGTAATAGACAGAGTAAAATAATACAGTGCAATAAAATAGTAGAATAGAATAGAATAGATAGTACAATTATGAAACAGTGCAGTGCAATAAAATAGAATGGACAGAGTAAAATAGTGCTACAGTAGAGTTAAGTTTTAGCTTATTTTTTTTTTTTAATATTAAGAGATATAGCTTCCCTAATGTCCATAGGTAGTGAGTTCCATAACTTTGGTGCATAGTTTGCAAAGGCTGCATCCCCGATTCTCTTTAGTCTGTGGCTTGGAACCTTCAATAGACCAGTAGTAGATGATCGCAATGTTCTAAAAGGCACATAGTTGACTAGAAAATTTGCAATGTAGCTTGGTCTGTTCCATTTAGTGCTTTGTATTAAGACAGGCCTCAAGGCTCTGCTGCTAGAATCTCAAAACCCCTCTTTTCTTGATCCTCCAATAACAACTGTTGCCTCCCTCAGACTAACATCAAGAACAGAGGGCGGGTTTGAGGTCAATTAGCGGTTCTGAGTGTGACGTACAGCTGGGTATCATCACCGTAACAATGGGAAGATGAGTCGACATTGTATTTATGAATGGCATGACCCAAGGAGAGCAGGTCAATTGGAAACAGTTGGGGGGCCTAGGGTTGATCCTTGGGGAACACCTCTTGCGAGACGAGTGAAAGATAAGAAAGCATTAGCCGCACAGAGATTCATGAGGCAGAAGCGTATTCATGAGCTCGGAGCATAGCAAATTCAGAGTGGTGGTGTTTAGGCACTAATATTCATAACAATGAATGGGGGTGTATTTTGGTAGAGAATAGTTCCCACATGAAACCGCTCACAGCCAGGTCTGTGGATTATCCTGAGTGGTTTGCTTTTGAGCTTTCAAATGTATTTATTTTTTTGGTGACTTGAGCACCGCAAGCCGAATGCCATTCAGCTCCATTGTATCGGTCGTGACGGCAGACATCTCTACGGCAGACATCTCTACGGCAGAGTTATTTTTTACGTTCTCAAAGTCTGCTCCTATTGTCTGTTCCCAATGTTCGTACTGAAATGGGAAAGGGAGCATTTAGTTATTCTGCTCCCTGGGCTTGGAACATGTTACAGAATGACCTGAAACTCTCTGGCTATGTATCACTGGATGCTTTTAAATGCCTCATGAAGGACTAGAGGCTGAATCAACGGTCTGTGGTTATTTTGATTTGCCCTAATAGTCTATTGTTGCTGCCCGCCCTGCTAGGTTGCCTCTGGCTCCGATATTGGTTGTTTAGTGTATTTACGTAATTTGTTGTTGTTTTATTTTGTATTTATGTGCAACTTTTATATTCCTTTGCTGCAACTTGCCTTGGCCAGGTCTCACTTGAAAAGTAGATTTTTAATTTCCTGGTTAAATAAGGTTAAATAAATACAACATCTCCTAAACTAGGTGAATCACACCAAAATGAGCTGGATGGTTAGATAGCACTGTTTTTTTTTTTTTTTTTTTTTTTGGGGGGAATTGCCCTTTTAACCCTTTCACTACCACACTACCAAAGGGTTAACCTGCGACAATACAGAAGGTTAACCCATTCACTGCAACTCACGACAAATGGTTAACACTTTCACCACCACACGGTTAACCGTCTGTAGTGTGGTAGTGAAAGGGTTCACTGTCTGTAGTGTGGTAGTGAAAGGGTTCACCGTCTGTAGTGTGGTAGTGAAAGGGTTCACCTTCTGTAGTGTGGTAGTGAAAGGGTTCACCGTCTGTATGTGTGGTGGAAGGGTTATAGGGGCTGTTTGAGACGGGTGGGATTAGTCAGCGACTCGAGAGCTATTACTGACGGATAGAGTGGCGGGACACGTGGTTCCAAGTGCATTAGGAGAAATTATGTCCAATTGGCGAGGAAGAGCATTTCATTTGGAAAGGTCTCTAACTGGTTGATAAGATGACGAGGCTGAAGATCAGAGAGTGTCTACGATTATAGACGGAGACAGAGAGGTCTGGTGTTCCCCACCATGTTAGTGGACTAGATCAAATATCCCCTCACTCTC
>NC_140170.1:10323349-10360687 GCF_963971535.1 Notolepis coatsorum | reverse complement strand
TGAAAAGGGAAGGCACAGGAAAACCTGGCTTCCTGCAGAGCAAAGGCTGTGCTGTCATTGCATCCTCAGTGAGCCTGAAACTGAGTTGCACTTCCTCACCAAATGTGAAAAATATAAATATATTAGAGAAACGCATTTAAAAAAAAATTGAACTAATAACAAACTGTTTTCTTGCACTACCATATACAGGAAAACTACCAGTCCTACTAGGGGAGGACTCAACAAGCTGTGAGCTAGCAGCAGCCTATGTTGCTGCCTGCCATAGACTGAGGGACAGTGAGTGACAGTCACCTGACATGTTTATGCCGTAATATTTTATGTTCTATTTTATGATGTGACTGTCACTCTCCTCTCTCGAATATCATGCAGTATCTGTCTCTAATCCTTTCAATCTCACCATTGTTACACTCTACCGCCCTCCAGGTCCACTCGATCACTTCACAGATGAGCTGGACATGCTTCTAAGCTCCTTACCGGAAGATGGTACCCCTCTCCTTCTATTGGGCGACTTCAACCTGCCTGACTCATCTCAGTCAGTCATAGTAGTCTCCCTCCTACAATCGTTTGACCTGACTCCCACTGCCATGCCTCCCACCCACAAAGCAGGCAACTCCTTGGATCTCATATTTTCCCGTAACTCCAGCATCATTAACACCACGGTAACTCCCCTACATGTATCTGACCATTCCTTCATATCCTTCTCACTAACTCTCATGCTTAACCGAAAGGTCTTCACCCCAACTCAAACAGTCTCACTCAGACGCAACCTGCCCTCCCTATCCCCCTCCACCCTATCCTCTGACATACTATCCGCTCTACCTTTGAGTGACACCTTCTCTGCTCTTTCCACAGAGATGGCAACCTCCACCCTCCTTTCAGCCCTTGCAACCTCCTTCAACAAGCTCTGTCCCCTCGTTGAGAAACCTGCCCGCCGTTCCCCACCCAGTCCATGGCTGACAGATCCAGTGAGAGAACAAAGACAGGTCCTGAGAGCAGCTGAAAGGAAGTATAGAAAGTCACGTCACTGCTGACATCGACACATATCACAACCTCTTGTTAACATTCTCCAAAACCATCACTAATGCCAAAGCTTCTTTCTTCCACCATAGGATCGAGGCCTCTGCCAAGAATCTTCGCAAACTGCATGCTACCATGTCCTCCCTCCTCACTCCCCCCCCACCCCCCCCCCTCATCTTTCTCTGCCGAAGACTTTGCGATCTTCTTTGAGGAAAAAGTGGAGAACATCCGCAGCTCCTTCTCCCAACCCCCACCCATTCCAAATGCTGAATCGAGAACCTCAGCTACCCTCCCCACTCCTCCAGACCATAGCACTGGACATTCTCCCATTCCTAACTGCAACCATCAACTCCTCACTCAACTCGGGGGTGGTCCCCACCTCCCTAAAACAAGCCAGAGTCACGCCCCTCATAAAAAAACCAACCCTGAACCCTACCGTCATAGGCAACTACCGTCCTGTCTCTCTTCTCTCCTTCCTTTCTAAAACACTTGAACGTGCTGTATCCAACCAACTTACTGCTTATCTCTTACAGAATGACCTCCTAGACCCTAATCAGTCAGGCTTCAGGACTGGTCACTCCACAGAGACAGCCCTCATTGCGGTCACAGAGGCACTTCACTTAGCAAAAGCGAAAGGCCTCTCCTCTGTCCTGATTCTCCTAGATCTATCTGCAGCCTTCGACACAGTCAACCACCAGATCCTCCTTGCGGCCCTTGCAGGAATGGGAGTGGCTGGCTCTGCGCTGACATGGCTGTCATCATACCTCAATGACCGCTCCTACCAAGTGTCATGGAGAGGGACCCTGTCGGCCACCCGCCCCCTGCGGACGGGTGTCCCCCAGGGCTCGGTTTTAGGACCCCTTCTCTTCTCCCTCTACACTAAATCACTGGGTAACATTATAACATCTCATGGCTTCTCCTATCATTGTTATGCCAACGATACTCAACTCTTCCTCTCCTTCCCTCCCTCAGATATCCACGTCTCTGAGCGGATCTCGGCCTGTCTGTCCGACATCTCCGCCTGGATGACGACCAACCACCTCAAACTGAACCTAAGCAAAACAGAATTGCTCCACCTGCCGGCCAAATCCTCCCCCCTAACCGACCTTTCAATCACAGTCGAGAATGCAGCTGTGACTGCGTCCCCGACCGCCAAGAACCTTGGTGTTGTCCTCGACGACCAGTTGAACTTCTCTGCTCACATCGCAGCGACGACCAGAACCTGCCGATTCCTCCTGAGCAACGTCAGAAGGATCCGCCCCTTCCTGACAAAAGAAGCCACCCAACTCCTCGTCCAATCAACAGTCATCTCCCGCCTCGACTACTGCAACGCACTGCTCGCTGGCCTCCCGGCCACTGCCACTAAGCCTCTTCAACTCATTCAGAACGCAGCGGCCCGCCTGATCTCAAACCTACCGAAGTCGGCCCATGTCACCCCACTTCTTAGGGACCTGGACTGGCTCCCCATTGCTGCACGAATCCGCTTCAAGGCCCTCGACCTAGCATACCGTGCGGCAAAGGGAACCGCTCCCTCCTACCTCCGGTCGATGGTCTCTAACTACACACCCTCAAGACCCCTACGCTCTGCATCTTCTGGCCGCCTCAGACCCACTCCTATCCAAGCTCCGGGAGGGTCATCAAGGAGAAGAGCCTATTCTCAGTCCTTGCCCCACAATGGTGGAATGAACTACCCACCCCAGTTAGGACAGCCGAATCACGTCCAATCTTTCGCCGTCGACTAAAGACGCACTTCTTCAACCATTATCTGAATTAAAAAAAATTAAAATTTAAAATATCTAACCCTAACTAACCGTACTGTCATGCACTTGTCCTAATAAACTAACCTACACTGTAACACTCAACACCTTGATGAACATTGTTGCTCAGCTGATAGAGTTGTGCCCAGTGTGCGAACCATAGCATGGTCTTTGGGTGAGGGGGGGGGGGTGCGCCTCGCAGGGAGGAGTCGGACAGTCGGATACTGTGATCGCAGACGTTACTGTAGCCTGTAGTAGGTAGGCCTTGTGTATGTATGTATGTGACAAATAAACCTCTTGAATCCTGTCATATATTCAATCAGTTTCAGTAACTACAGAACACATAATAGACAACTCACTTGTTGATGTTTGGACGGTCTGGGCTTCCACAGCACATTCCATGATAAAAAAAAAAGGATCCATTTAGTTAGATAGATGATAGATCATCATCCAACACTGTCTACAGTATCTCGTGATTATCTCTCAGACTCCTGACTTACTAACTCCACCGGGCGTTGTCAGAGATATAATAGTCCCCGCCACCGGAGCAGCACCAGCAGCAGGTGTAACCCACAACGGCTTTGATTTGTGCCGTGCGTGCATGAATAGCATGCATGTTGCCATATTACGTGTGTGAATTAGTGCGCAAATCATTAATCATACATCCAATATAGCATACGTTTATTATTATACACGATGATGATACAGAAAATTACAGAAAAATGAGAAATGCATGGCAAAAGTAGCATTTATTTTCAGTAATTTAGAGACCCCCCCAAAGATTCACAAATCATGTTTTCAGGGGAGCTGATGTCTGATCTAAGGGAGCCATGGCTGCCCCAGCTCCCCCCGTGGATCGCACCCTGGTTGTGCCCTTCCTGATGGCTTGTCGTACAGAACTTGTAAGTCGCTTTGGATAAAAGCGTCAGCTAAATGACTAAATGTAAATGTAAATGTAAATGATGATAATTTTTGTATGTACTATGACATTAATATCTGTAGTTGAGCTGCGTCGTGGTGAGTTTGGCTCAGTGGCTGCACTAGCTTCCTCTCCAGGGTCTAGTTGAGCTGCGTCGTGGTGAGTTTGGCTCAGTGGCTGCAGTAGCTTCCTCTCCAGGGTCTAGTTGAGCTGCGTCGTGGTGAGTTTGGCTCAGTGGCTGCAGTAGCTTCCTCTCCAGGGTCTAGTTGAGCTGCGTCGTGGTGAGTTTGGCTCAGTGGCTGCAGTAGCTTCCTCTCCAGGGTCTAGTTGAGCTGCGTCATGGTGAGTTTGGCTCAGTGGCTGCAGTAGCTTCCTCTCCAGGGTCTAGTTGAGCTGCGTCGTGGTGAGTTTGGCTCAGTGGCTGCAGTAGCTTCCTCTCCAGGGTCTAGTTGAGCTGCGTCGTGGTGAGTTTGGCTCAGTGGCTGCAGTAGCTTCCTCTCCAGGGTCTAGTGGAGCTGCGTCGTGGTGAGTTTGGCTCAGTGGCTGCAGTAGCTTCCTCTCCAGGGTCTAGTGGAGCTGCGTCGTGGTGAGTTTGGCTCAGTGGCTGCAGTAGCTTCCTCTCCAGGGTCTAGTTGCGCTGCGTCGTGGTGAGTTTGGCTCAGTGGCTGCAGTAGCCTCCTCTCCAGGGTCTAGTTGAGCTGCGTCGTGGTGAGTTTGGCTCAGTGGCTGCAGTAGCCTCCTCTACAGGGTCTAGTTGAGCTGCGTCGTGGTGAGTTTGGCTCAGTGGCTGCACTAGCCTCCTCTCCAGGGTCTAGTTGAGCTGCGTCATGGTGAGTTTGGCTCAGTGGCTGCAGTAGCTTCCTCTCCAGGGTCTAGTTGAGCTGCGTCGTGGTGAGTTTGGCTCAGTGGCTGCAGTAGCCTCCTCTCCAGGGTCTAGTTGAGCTGCGTCGTGGTGAGTTTGGCTCAGTGGCTGCAGTAGCTTCCTCTCCAGGGTCTAGTGGAGCTGCGTCGTGGTGAGTTTGGCTCAGTGGCTGCAGTAGCTTCCTCTACAGGGTCTAGTTGAGCTGCGTCGTGGTGAGTTTGGCTCAGTGGCTGCAGTAGCTTCCTCTCCAGGGTCTAGTGGAGCTGCGTCGTGGTGAGTTTGGCTCAGTGGCTGCAGTAGCTTCCTCTACAGGGTCTAGTTGAGCTGCGTCGTGGTGAGTTTGGCTCAGTGGCTGCAGTAGCTTCCTCTACAGGGTCTAGTTGAGCTGCGTCGTGGTGAGTTTGGCTCAGTGGCTGCAGTAGCTTCCTCTCCAGGGTCTAGTTGAGCTGCGTCGTGGTGAGTTTGGCTCAGTGGCTGCAGTAGCTTCCTCTCCAGGGTCTAGTTGAGCTGCGTCGTGGTGAGTTTGGCTCAGTGGCTGCACTAGCTTCCTCTCCAGGGTCTAGTTGAGCTGCGTCGTGGTGAGTTTGGCTCAGTGGCTGCAGTAGCTTCCTCTCCAGGGTCTAGTGGAGCTGCGTCGTGGTGAGTTTGGCTCAGTGGCTGCAGTAGCTTCCTCTACAGGGTCTAGTTGAGCTGCGTCGTGGTGAGTTTGGCTCAGTGGCTGCAGTAGCTTCCTCTCCAGGGTCTAGTTGAGCTGCGTCGTGGTGAGTTTGGCTCAGTGGCTGCACTAGCTTCCCGCCTGATGTGCAAATTCACCTAAAACATTATATTTTCATTGGCTTCCTGTTGTGATTCTGGGTGAGGTAGAATATAATGCATCATAGCCTGATGACTAAAACATTATATTTTCATTTGTGTTGTTAATACAAGATAAATGCCCCATGAACCTTAAGGATGAACCCATGAACCTATGACCCAGTCCAATAGAATAACGGCAGTCTGGCTGATAGGTACAGTGCTACTCTGTCTCCTGTACAGTTAGACCCACTCACCTACAGTAACACAGTCCTATGTTTAATACATCTGGCCGGCATGTCGAATTATTATTGTTACTGTACTCCCGTACAGGCACCTACGGGAGGCCGCAATTCGAAACTTCGCAACAAAAAGACAGGCATACAATGAGCACATAAAGTGCAAACATATAAAATCACAGTTTTTCACTTTAGGATCTAACATCCCAATAGGCCACCTATTTAAAAAAAAATAGACAATAATAAAAAGAGTAAGATAGAATAGACAGAGTAAAATAGTGCAATAGTGCAGTGCAATAAAATAGAATAGAAGATAATAGAATTAGCACATAAAGTGCAGACATAAGATCACAGTTTTTACAGTGCAATAAAATAATTCTGAATGACTGTTTAACAGTTTGAAACCATCACTTTGACCCTTGGAACCTCCCTCTCAGTTCTAGGCCTGGCCGCCTGGGTCCGCCACACAGTTTAGAACCCGACAGTCTTTCTTCCTGTTTGATACTCACACACAGTTCAATACCTGACCGTTTAGAACCTGTAATAAAAGAGTAAAATAGAATGGACAGAGTAAAATAGTGTAATCAGTACCATCACCAGTGGAGTGTATTAAAAGTAGGTATTTAAAAGAATTATATGCTATCATACAGAGTTATATGGGTTATATGCAGGTGTATAAGTAGGTATAAGTAGGAATATAGAAGGATTATATGGGTTATATGCAGGTGTATAAGTAGGTATAAGTAGGAATATAGAAGGATTATATGGGTTATATGCAGGTGTATAAGTAGGAATATAGAAGGATTATATGGGTTATATGCAGGTGTATAAGTAGGTATAAGTAGGAATATAGAAGGATTATATGGGTTATATGCAGGTGTATAAGTAGGAATATAGAAGGATTATATGGGTTATATGCAGGTGTATAAGTAGGTATATAGAAGGATTATATGAGTTATATGCAGGTGTATAAGTAGGTATATAGAAGGATTATATGAGTTATATGCAGGTGTATAAGTAGGTATAAGTAGGAATATAGAAGGATTATATGGGTTATATGCAGGTGTATAAGTAGGTATAAGTAGGAATATAGAAGGATTATATGAGTTATATGCAGGTGTATAAGTAGGAATATAGAAGGATTATATGGGTTATATGCAGGTGTATAAGTAGGTATATAGAAGGATTATATGAGTTATATGCAGGTATATAAGTAGGTATAAGTAGGAATATAGAAGGATTATATGAGTTATATGCAGGTGTATAAGTAGGAATATAGAAGGATTATATGAGTTATATGCAGGTATATAAGTAGGTATATAGAAGGATTATATGAGTTATATGCAGGTGTATAAGTAGGAATATAGAAGGATTATATGGGTTATATGCAGGTGTATAAGTAGGAATATAGAAGGATTATATGAGTTATATGCAGGTGTATAAGTAGGTATATAGAAGGATTATATGAGTTATATGCAGGTATATAAGTAGGTATAAGTAGGAATATAGAAGGATTATATGAGTTATATGCAGGTGTATAAGTAGGTATATAGAAGGATTATATGAGTTATATGCAGGTATATAAGTAGGTATAAGTAGGAATATAGAAGGATTATATGAGTTATATGCAGGTATATAAGTAGGTATAAGTAGGTATATAGAAGGATTACATGCTATCGTACAGAGTTATATGGGTTATATGCAGGTGTATAAGTAGGTATATAGAAGGATGAATGCATTTTGAAAATAACAACATAACAAGTTGTGAGGGAGGGAGATTTGTGTGACACACGCTGGTGCCAACCCACGGTCCTGTGGCCAATCGGGTAGCTGGGAGAACCGAGGACAGTTTCACAGGAACATTTCACACACAATCAACACAAAATGTAGCCGGCGACGAGCGGAACACTTCCAGACGGGGGCGTAGGTTTGGTTCCGACACGCGGGGGGGGGGCGGGGGGGGGGGGGGGGGGGGTCCTCCTGCTGGTCCTATCCTGGAAATCTTGAGCATCAAACACTTAATTTCCTGCGTTCTGGTGACGTTTTTCTGCACCAATTTGTGCCTTTTCTGCATCAATTCATGGTGGGAATCAGGGAATGTCTTTATTTATGGTAAAGGAAAAGACAACATTCAGGTACCCGCTGACACAAATGTAATGGAATATAACGTGTTAATACCAGGGACCATGATGGAAATAAGTGCTTGCATTTTATCATGTTTATTTTATCCCTTGGATGATGTCTCTAAACCACAATTAAATCAATCAATCAATCAACCAATCAACGCAGTGAGGCTCTCAGGCATATTTATTCCCCTGTATTATTATATATAGCACAAATTATAATATATAGTTACAGGTAAGGTTGGATATATACATGTTTAAACCCCCTTATTCTTGACCTCTTTTGGGGGGGGGGGGGGGGTAGTCTTTCATATTGGCTATATTTTTTGAGGGGGTCAAATTTGCAACCCCCCCCCCCCCCCCCCCCCCAAACCCACGTCTCTATGCTTCTAGAAATGCTGCATTTGAGACCGAAGACGTGTCTGCGTTCACCACTGAAAGCAGAGGGGGGAGAAACCCGACAACCTTCACAAAGTCAAATCACATGGAGTCGCCGGTTGCCTAGCAACAGCCATGTGTGGGGAAATTGATGCGTGAACACACAGGCCTAGTGTGTGCACTGTAGCAAACCGTACAGTATATCTCTCCATCTGTGGTTCCAGCTTGGTTCTGCTTCGTTTCATACGGGCTGATTGTAAAAAAGAAAAAAGCCATGGGCTCATTAGCGCTCTGCCATTTAATCCCAGACGGAACGACTATTATAGACGTCTAACTACTGGTCTAAATATTCATGTCTGTCTACCCATGAATGCAATAACCTTTTCTGAAAATTTATATAAAGATGTCTACAATGTTTTACTGTTTTTAGATTATCATTGTTAATGAATTGTGAATTGTGATTGTCATATATGTATCTCATGTATTGTTATGTTTTGGGTTTTGGGTTGTCTTTCTGTGTGGACCCCAGGAAGACTAGCTCGCCGCTTAGGTGGCAGCTAATGGGGATCCTTTTGAACAATAAACAATAAACAATAACTTCGTCTGTCTGTGCAAAAAATATTACATTACAAAACATTACAACACGATTCATTGTGATGCAAAAAGATATCAAGATGACATTATACTACTAGTGTAATATTCTAAAAAAAAATCCTCCCTGTACGTTTCATGGTCAGTGGCGGTAACGTGCCGTGGAGACAGTGTCTCACTGAATCACACCCCCTGAGAGCACCACAGACTGTGGATCACACCCCCTGAGAGCACCACAGACTGTGGATCACACCCCCTGAGAGCACCACAGACTGTGGATCACACCCCCTGAGAGCACCACAGACTGTGGATCACACCCCCTGAGAGCACCACAGACTGTGGATCACACCCCCTGAGAGCACCACAGACTGTGGATCACACCCCCTGCACCTGAGAGCACCACAGACTGTGGATCACACCCCCTGAGAGCACCACAGACTGTGGATCACACCCCCTGAGAGCACCACAGACTGTGGATCACACCCCCTGAGAGCACCACAGACTGTGGATCACACCCCCTGAGAGCACCACAGACTGTGGATCACACCCCCTGAGAGCACCACAGACTGTGGATCACACCCCCTGAGAGCACCACAGACTGTGGATCACACCCCCTGAGAGCACCACAGACTGTGGATCACACCCCCTGAGAGCACCACAGACTGTGGATCACACCCCCTGAGAGCACCACAGACTGTGGATCACACCCCCTGAGAGCACCACAGACTGTGGATCACACCCCCTGAGAGCACCACAGACTGTGGATCACACCCCCTGAGAGCACCACAGACTGTGGACGCTTTTAAAAAGGGCTTCAAAACTACTCTTTTTAACATAGCCTTTTGTTGATTTTTATCTTGTTTTAGCTCCAAACATTTTATGTTTTTATTTTTTTTACTCTTTTACTAGTTTTAGTGCTCTTTTTACTCCTTAATAGTTTTAAAAGGATACAATTCACTTTTAAATGCTGTTTTTTTATAGAAAAAAAATATCGGATCAAATAGTTAAGGCTTAAAAAAAATCTGACAATTAGTTACACTTTAAATTAAAAAAAAATTATTTCTTGATTCACAACCATTTTCATCATGCATGGATGAACAAAACTTTCAATGTGAATGGTTGATTTGAATTTCAATTACTTTTTGAGCACCTTGTAACAAAAAATTGGCTGTTTTCAAGGAATTCCAGGCCTTGACTTTTTTTGGTAAAAAAAATCAAGCACTTTAAGCACTTCAAGGACCTTGTGCGAACCCTGGAGATGTTCTGTCTGTCTTGTCTGTCTGCCTCACTGCTCTGATACCAGAGGAGATGTTCTCCTGTCTGTCTGCCTCACTGCTCTGATACCAGAGGAGATGTTCTCCTGTCTGTCTGTCTCACTGCTCTGATACAAGAGGAGATGTTCTCCTGTCTGTCTGCCTCACTGCTCTGATACCAGAGGAGATGTTCTCCTGTCTGTCTGTCTGCCTCACTGCTCTGATACCAGAGGAGATGTTCTCCTGTCTGTCTGCCTCAGTGCTCTGATACGAGAGGAGATGTTCTCCTGTCTGTCTGTCTCACTGCTCTGATACGAGAGGAGATGTTCTCCTGTCTGTCTGCCTCACTGCTCTGATACCAGAGGAGATGTTCTCCTGTCTGTCTGTCTCACTGCTCTGATACGAGAGGAGATGTTCTCCTGTCTGTCTGTCTGTCTGTCTCACTGCTCTGATACAAGAGGAGATGTTCTCCTGTCTGTCTGTCTGTCTCACTGCTCTGATACGAGAGGAGATGTTCTCCTGTCTGTCTGTCTGTCTCACTGCTCTGATACGAGAGGAGATGTTCTCCTGTCTGTCTGCCTCACTGCTCTGATACGAGAGATGTTCTCCTGTCTGTCTGTCTGTCTCACTGCTCTGATACGAGAGGAGATGTTCTCCTGTCTGTCTGTCTGTCTGTCTGTCTCACTGCTCTGATACCAGAGGAGATGTTCTCCTGTCTGTCTGTCTGTCTCACTGCTCTGATACGAGAGGAGATGTTCTCCTGTCTGTCTGTCTGTCTGTCTCACTGCTCTGATACCAGAGGAGATGTTCTCCTGTCTGTCTGTCTGCCTCACTGCTCTGATACGAGAGGAGATGTTCTCCTGTCTGTCTGTCTCACTGCTCTGATACGAGAGGAGATGTTCTCCTGTCTGTCTGCCTCACTGCTCTGATACCAGAGGAGATGTTCTCCTGTCTGTCTGTCTCACTGCTCTGATACCAGAGGAGATGTTCTCCTGTCTGTCTGTCTCACTGCTCTGATACAAGAGGAGATGTTCTCCTGTCTGTCTGCCTGTCTCACTGCTCTGATACGAGAGGAGATGTTCTCCTGTCTGTCTGTCTCACTGCTCTGATACGAGAGGAGATGTTCTCCTGTCTGTCTGCCTCACTGCTCTGATACCAGAGGAGATGTTCTCCTGTCTGTCTGTCTCACTGCTCTGATACGAGAGGAGATGTTCTCCTGTCTGTCTGTCTGTCTCACTGCTCTGATACGAGAGGAGATGTTCTCCTGTCTGTCTGCCTCACTGCTCTGATACCAGAGGAGATGTTCTCCTGTCTGTCTGTCTGTCTCACTGCTCTAATACGAGAGGAGATGTTCTCCTGTCTGTCTGTCTCACTGCTCTGATACCAGAGGAGATGTTCTCCTGTCTGTCTGTCTGTCTCACTGCTCTGATACAAGAGGAGATGTTCTCCTGTCTGTCTGTCTCACTGCTCTGATACGAGAGGAGATGTTCTCCTGTCTGTCTGTCTGTCTGTCTGTCTCACTGCTCTGATACGAGAGATGTTCTCCTGTCTGTCTGTCTGTCTGTCTCACTGCTCTGATACCAGAGGAGATGTTCTCCTGTCTGTCTGTCTGTCTCACTGCTCTGATACCAGAGGAGATGTTCTCCTGTCTGTCTGCCTCACTGCTCTGATACGAGAGGAGATGTTCTCCTGTCTGTCTGCCTCACTGCTCTGATACGAGAGGAGATGTTCTCCTGTCTGTCTGCCTCAGTGCTCTGATACGAGAGGAGATGTTCTCCTGTCTGTCTGTCTGCCTCACTGCTCTGATACCAGAGGAGATGTTCTCCTGTCTGTCTGTCTCACTGCTCTGATACGAGAGGAGATGTTCTCCTGTCTGTCTGTCTCACTGCTCTGATACCAGAGGAGATGTTCTCCTGTCTGTCTGTCTGTCTCACTGCTCTGATACCAGAGGAGATGTTCTCCTGTCTGTCTGTCTGCCTCACTGCTCTGATACCAGAGGAGATGTTCTCCTGTCTGTCTGCCTCAGTGCTCTGATACGAGAGGAGATGTTCTCCTGTCTGTCTGTCTGCCTCACTGCTCTGATACGAGAGGAGATGTTCTCCTGTCTGTCTGCCTGTCTCACTGCTCTGATACGAGAGGAGATGTTCTCCTGTCTGTCTGCCTCACTGCTCTGATACAAGAGGAGATGTTCTCCTGTCTGTCTGTCTGCCTCACTGCTCTGATACGAGAGGAGATGTTCTCCTGTCTGTCTGCCTCACTGCTCTGATACGAGAGGAGATGTTCTCCTGTCTGTCTGTCTCACTGCTCTGATACGAGAGGAGATGTTCTCCTGTCTGTCTGTCTCACTGCTCTGATACCAGAGGAGATGTTCTCCTGTCTGTCTGTCTCACTGCTCTGATACGAGAGGAGATGTTCTCCTGTCTGTCTGTCTGCCTCACTGCTCTGATACCAGAGGAGATGTTCTCCTGTCTGTCTGCCTCAGTGCTCTGATACCAGAGGAGATGTTCTCCTGTCTGTCTGCCTCACTGCTCTGATACCAGAGGAGATGTTCTCCTGTCTGTCTGCCTCACTGCTCTGATACGAGAGGAGATGTTCTCCTGTCTGTCTGTCTGCCTCACTGCTCTGATTCTTCTGAGTCCACAGGGACCGGTCCCACTTTGTCCACATGTCTGTTCATACTGTCCATCAAATCTCCCTCTTTCTCCCCCCCCCCTCTTCTCCCTCCCTTCCTCTCTCTCACCACCCCACCCCACCCTCCCGCTCCCTCCCTCCCCCCCCCCCCCTCTCTCTCTCTCTCTCTCTCTCTCTCTCTCTCTCTCTCTCTCTCTCTCTCTCTCTCTCTCTCTCACTCCTCAGGCAAGATGTTCACATCCTGATGAGAAGCAGAGACTGCATCCCCTTAACAATTGTGTGTATTGAGCCGTACTGTATTGTACCCATTTTGCAATCTGTTAAATAAAGTTTTCATTTGTTCGTTCATTCATTCATGCATTCGTTCATTCGTTCATTCATTCATTCATTCATTCATTCATTCATTCATTCATTCATTCATTCATTCAACATTCCACCTGTGATATCATGGAAAATAAATCCTGTTAATTGCAAGGGGAAGCGTTCCAGAACCACACTGTGAGACTCATGGTGCTTTAAAGTCTGTCAAGAGTACAGACCGCTCATCCGTTCAGTCTATTCTGGTCTCCACAACGAGGAGTGAGGTGATCGGTCACAATAACACACTTGAGTAAAGGGGGGGGGGGCGGAGGGGCGGAAGTTAAGCCCCCCCCGCGGAGGTGGGACTTGATGTCACAATATGTTGACTCTGTAATTATACGCCGTCTCAAATCCCCTGCGTCTCCCCGCAAAGCTATAATTATATATACTGTACATGTCGGGGTGAGCTGTGATGAGCACCCACGCTCACGTGTGCGTAATACTGCACACTAATATGCGCACACCCGGGCGTGCGCGGTGCGCCAATACACTGTATAGAAGAGAAATGCAACAAATGACATGAAACGGCACAACAACACATTGGCAGTGCATGGGTTGCCATGGTGAAGGCCTTCTCTTTTCTGCGGTGTGTGACGGTGACATCATCATCTGATCCAAATATAGCCTAACATTATAGGACCGGTGTCGTATGTGGGTTACATAAAGATTAGATTCAAATCAAATGTATTGTCATGCAGAATGGGTTTCTTTGGTCTTGGGATAGAGAGGACCTGCAGGATATATAAGGAGTGAGGGCCCTAAACATTAGATGCATTGTTTAGATTCAAATGCATTGTCATTATCATCATCATACACAAGTACAGTATATACAACGAAAAGAAGTTCGGCATCCAACCAGAGTGCAAATGTAACAGTAAAGTGCAATAGTAGATACAATTTACAGGAGATTAAACTGGGTATAAAATATATAAATTAGTACTACTGAGTAATAGTGCTAATCAGATGTATGTACACAGAGTTGTAGTATTAATATCTACAGTGATACAGGTATAAAGACACTATGGTAGTAAGTCATACTGGCCAGCAGCGTAACTATAGGTAAGGGATATGTACAGATATAGATAGTATCTACAGATATGTAAAAAGGATTATATGCAGAATGCAGGTATGTACAGACAGATGTGGATAGATAGATACGGTAAGAAACATGCATTATTGTACTTGCTATATTGTATATAAATACCAGATTATTAATTCAGTTAATTGTTGCTGCTTTTTATTCCTTGATGCTGTGGCGCAAACAGAGAGTAAGAATTCCACTGTACTTGTTGCATAATTATGGCAAATAGAACTGAATCTGAATCTGCTATCATACTGAGTTATATGGGATATAATAACTTATATGCAGCAGGTGTATAAGTATAGGTATATAGAAGGGTGAATGCATTTTGAAAATAACAAATATATATATATATATATATATATATATATATATATATATATATATATATATATATATATATATACACGGTAAGATATATGGTATATACAGCATTATTGTACATGAATGAATGAATGAATGAATGAATGAATGAATGAATGAATGAATGAATGAATTAATGAATGAATGAATGAATGAATGAATGAATGAATGAATGAATGAATGAATGAATGAAAACTTTATTTAACAGATTGCAGAATGGGTACAATACAGTACGGCTCAATACATACAATTGTTAAGGGGATGCAGACCTGAGAAAGACGTTTGTCTTGTTTCCATCAGGGTCCCCCATTTTCAATTAATATAGACATTTATGACATACACAACATACATGACATTTATGGCATAGGGACAGGTATTTAGTACATGCTATCATACAAAAGAATTTGTAGATATGGTGTACATAAAAACCTTGGAGATCATTTTCCGTGCTAAGAGTAAGAACCTAGCTTGTATTCAATGTCTCTTTCAACCAAGAGAAGGAAAGTATAATTTAAGAGGGTTGTGTATTCTTAAAACATGTAAAAAGGTAAGAACTAATGTCTATAGATTTTGGGAGTTAAATTGTGGAATAGTGTTAGTGATGGGTTGAAGTTGTGTACCTCTCAGGGGAGATTTAAAAAGGCCCTGAAAGATAAAATAATTCAGGAGTACAGTTTTGAGTAAAACATCAAACATTTATTTTTCTCTTTTTTTTCTCTTAAAGAAAAAGAAAAAAAATTATATCTTGCAGCATATTTTAAGTTTTTCTTTCTTATATTAAAGTATATTTAGTTTTTAAGAATTGTAAAGGATAGGCAAAAATAAGCACGTGCTTCAGCCTATTCCTTTTTTCATTCATGAGTTTGGATTTTGTGTGTGAGCTTACTTTGAATATGTACATTTGTGATTTGTGATTTTTTTTCTTTTCCTTTTGATTTATCTGTAAACAAAGGCCGAAAATAAAACTATTCATCAAAACTATTCATCAGAGTTATATGGATTATATGAGTTATATCATAAGGAAAATAGACTGTAATGTAAAAAGTTATAATAATAATAATAATAATAATAATTCATTTTAACAATAAAATAAGTGTCTTCACCAGACAGCTTCAGTGGCTGATGTATGATATGAATTCACACATTTTTTTATTTAAGAATAGAAGGCGTGGCTGGTTCCCATCCCGACACGTCTGGCACAGTTGACAAACTTTACCAAATGTATACCAGTGTGTCTTGTGGTCATTCAATGCTCACCGTCCACACTCTACAATCACAATAGGATTTGATTTGATTTAATTGTATTAGACAAAACTTCCTTTAAAACATACACATGCATAAATTATATACATTAAAAACACAGGTTGTCAGGGAATTAAACTAGTTAAAGTCCTTTAAAAAAAAAAAAAAAAAAAAACGTATTTCCATCGAGGTCCCCGTTGTGGCAGACTTACGAAACCACATTGGAACACAACTCATACATAACACACAAAGCATTAAACAATCAATAGCATTTATATGTATATATAGGATAACTGGTGAACTCCCCCATTTAAAAGAGAATAGCACTTCAACACCAGAGGCCTTCCATTGACGATACTGTCTTTGGAAAAACAATGAAACACTATCCATTTGCAAATCAACAATACATCACAAACTCACACCATACAAGTGCCCCCCCCCCCCCCTCTCTCTCTCTCTCTCTCTCTCTCTCTCTCTCTCTCTCTCTCTCTCTCGTTTCTCATTCTTTCTTTCTCTCTGTCTCACACCCTCCCACACACACACACACACACACACACACACCTATGCTCTGTGTGTGCAAATGGTCACGTTGATTTGCAATTCACAAGATAATGCTGTTTAGCAGCGGCCGGTTTGGCTACACAAAGCTGTAAAGGAATGTGAATCACTACCCACTTTCAAAACCACTCTCAAAGAACACCTACGGGAGACTGCAATTCGAAACTGGCCCCTGTAAATGTCCTACCCCAACCCCCTCCAATGTACAGTAAATGACCAGGTATGGTTTTGTCATAGACTGTCCCCCACCCACCCACACCTCCTACCCAACCCCCCCACCCCCACCACCTCCAATGTACAGTCCCCCCCCCCACCCCCACCCCACCTACCCAACCTCCTCCAATGTACAGTTTTTACGTCAAATGTATATACTCCCTTTTCTGGACTCTTTTTGTATAACAAACAGTACTGTATTTGTAAATCTGGTATGTCATAAATGTATAGATGTAGCAGTACTGTCTATCTGTATGTCATGTATGTGTGACGGATCATACTGAGTCTGCGTTGTGTTTGATGTTAAATGAGAATGTCCCGAGGGGGAGTCGAACAGGGGGCTCCCGCGTCCGCGGGCGACGACACAGGCCGCTGCACTAAGAAGTGAATTCACTCCTAACTACCGTACCTATGCGTCTGTTAACCCTGTTATGGGGAAGTGAGTTTAATTTACCAGCCCGCACTGCCACAGTCACTCGTCAACACACCTGTTTCCGTGACTGTGGACATACCCACGGGCTTCCCCGTTACACTTGTCATATATGTCCTGATGAATTGAAAATGGGGGACCCTGATGTAAACAAGACGAAAGTCTTTCTCTGGTCTGCATCCCCTTAACAATTGTGTGTATTGAGCCGTACTGTATTGTACCCATTCTGCAATCTGTTAATAAAGTTTTCAATCAATCAATCAATCAATGTGAGTCATATCGCAGGTCAAGACTTATGGCCTAAGAAGCACCCACTGAGCCAACGTTATGGATTCTCTGCTCCAGGCCACAGTAATACATTACATTAGAGTCGATTCAAATGTATTGTCATCATCATACAGCACAAGTACAGTACAACGAAAATACGTTTGGCATCCAACCAGAGTGCAAATGTAACAGTAAAGTGCAACAGTTATACACAATGTAGAGGTGATTAAACTGGGTATAAAATATATAAATTAGTACTACTGAGTAATAGTGTTAATCAGATGTATGTACAGAGTTGTAGTATTAATATGTACAGTGATACAGGTATAAATACACTATGGTAGTAAGTAGGCCAGCAGCATAACTAGTAAGAGTAGGGAAGGGATATGTACAAGATACTAAATATAGTATCTACAGATGTGATATGTAAACAGGAGTATATGCAGGTATGTGCAGACAGGTGTGGATAGATAAGATAAGATATTCCTTTATTGATCCTCACGGGGAAATTCAGGCATCATAGCGGCATGGGAGAGGGGGGGGGTACTGGTATGGGCAGGGTAATAGTAGAAGACATAAATACAGGCAATACAATTATAGTACAGTAGAAAGGTAAAAATAGGCAGTGTAAACAATATGGTTAACTCTGAATATACGTATATGAGCATATGAGCAAGTAAACAGTGTGATCAAAGGTGCAGATGAGGGTCTGTATGCCCCCTCAGTTATATTATACATTACAATATGGTTACAATAAACACTAGAATCTAAATATATACTATGAGATATGTACATACGGTAAGAATAAATGTATATATACAGTATATACAGCACTATTGTACATGCTATCATACAGAGTTATATGAGTAGACTATAGTATGAGGTAGGTAGTCATTATGTCATATGTCTTATGTGAGTCATATTGCAGGTCAAGACTTATGAACAGCATCACCCGTTATGATGATTTGAAAATGGGGGACCCTGATGTAAAGACGAAAGTCTTTCTCTGGTCTGCATCCCCTTAACAATTGTATGTATTGAGCCGTACTGTATTGTACCCATTCTGCAATCTGTTAATGCAATTTTCAATCAATTTAATCAATCAATGTGTTATGGACCAGCTACCCCAGGCCACAGTATGTATTGTCTATGACCGAAAACTCATTCAGATTAATTTCAATGCACAGTTCAACATCAACATCATTCATTTGACGTCTTCTGCTGTTAACCCTTTCACTACCACACTATAGAAGGTTAACCCTTTCAATACCACACTATAGTGAAAGGTTAACCTTCTGTAGTGTGGTAGTGAAAGGTTTAACCTTCTGTAGTGTCGTAGTGAAAGGTTAACTCTCTGTAATGTGGTAGTGAAAGGTTTAACCTTCTGTAGTGTGGTAGTGAAAGGTTAACCTGCTGTAGTGTGGTAGTGAAAGGTTAACTCTCTGTAGTGTGGTAGTGAAAGGTTAACCGTCTGTAGTGTGGTAGTGAAAGGTTAACCGTCTGTAGTGTGGTAGTGAAAGGAAGGTTAACTCTCCATAGTGTGGTAGTGAAAGGTTAACCTTCTGTAGTGTGGTAGTGAAAGGTTAACCGTCTGTAGTGTGGTAGTGAAAGGTTAACCGTCTGTAGTGTGGTAGTGAAAGGAAGGTTAACTCTCCATAGTGTGGTAGTGAAAGGTTAACCTTCTGTAGTGTGGTAGTGAAAGGTTAACCCTCTGTAGTGTGGTAGTGAAAGGTTTAACCCTCTGTAGTGTGGTAGTGAAAGGTTAACCTTCTGTAGTGTGGTAGTGAAAGGTTAACCTTCTGTAGTGTGGTAGTGAAAGGTTAACCTTCTGTAGTGTGGTAGTGAAAGGTTAACTCTCTGTAGTGTGGTAGTGAAAGGTTTAACCCTCTGTAGTGTGGTAGTGAAAGGTTAACTCTCTGTAGTGTGGTAGTGAAAGGTTTAACCCTCTGTAGTGTGGTAGTGAAAGGTTTAACCCTCTGTAGTGTGGTAGTGAAAGGTTAACTCTCTGTAGTGTGGTAGTGAAAGGTTAACTCTCTGTAGTGTGGTAGTGAAAGGGCTAAACTGCTAAATATTCTGTGTAGTGCTCAAATGCGTACTAATTAAGTGAGGTTTCAGACACACACTGTGACCGTGCTGTTGTCTTTTGACGTTATCACATTTACATTCGGGCCCCTCCCCACGGCCTAAATGCACAGTGATTCTCGGGCCTTTTCATGTCAAGAACCCCCAGATTGTTCCACATTAGGCCCGCCTATGTCTGACCACTAAGTATGTCTGACTCTTAACCACCAAAAGCTGCACGTACTATAACGTGTATATCATGCAAGCTAGGATACATTACAGACCCTCACCTGCACCTTGTGTATAATTTTTGTCCTCATATTTTTATATTCAGAGTTAATTGTATTATTTACATTGTTTATTCATTTTTCTCATATTTTTATATTCAGATTTAATTGTATTGCCTATATTTATGTATTTCTACTATTATCCTGCACCTCCCCTCCCCCATGCTGCTATGACGCCCCCACATTTCCACAAGGAGATCAATAATGGAATATCTTATCTGAACTAATCAGGTTTTTGTTGTTGAATATGACTATGTTTCTATAGTTCAGTGGACAAAGGGAAACCTACGATCAGAATAGTTGCTCTTGTGTATTTATCTTATTGGCCTCTAACCTCTTGTGAATTAAAGATGTCACCCCACTTCTTAGGGACCTGCACTGGCTCCCCATTGCTGCACGAATCCGCTTCAAGGCCCTCGACCTAGCATACCGTGTGGCAAAGGGAACTGCTCCCTCCTACCTCCGGTCGATGGTCTCTAACTACACACCCTCAAGACCCCTACGCTCTGCATCTTCTGGCCGCCTCAGATCCACTCCTATCCGAGCTCCGGGAGGGTCATCAAGGAGAAGCCGCCTATTCTCAGTCCTTGCCCCACAATGGTGGAACAAACTGCCAGTTAGGACAGCCGAAACCCGTCCAATCTTTCGCCGTCGACTAAAGACGCACTTCTTCAACCATTATCTGAAATAAAAATAATAATACAATTTAAATAAAAATCTAACCCTAACTAACCTTACTGTCATGCACTTTCTAATATACTAACCTATACTGTAGCACTCAACACTTTGATGAACATTGTTACTCAGCTGATAGAGTTGTGCCCTTCCTGATGACTTGTCGTACATAACTTGTAAGTCGCTTTGGATAAAAGTGTTCAGCTAAATGACTAAATGTAAATGTAAATAAACTAGCCACCATTTTCCTGTGGACCCCATGGAACTCTCTGATGGACCACTAGGCGTCCCCAGATCCCACATTGAGAACCTTATGATACCCACCACTGTGTCCTTCGTGAAAAGGTTTGATTGATTGATTGATTGATTGATTGATTGATTGATTGATTGATTGATTGATTGATTGATTGATTGATTGATTGATTGATTGATTGAAAATTGTATTAACAGATTAGCAGAATGGGTACAATACAGTACGGCTCAATACACACAATTGTTAAGGGGATGCAGACCAGAGAAAGACTTTCGTCTTGTTTACATCAGGGTCCCCCATTTTCAATTCATCTTAGAGGTTGGACGGTTCTTCTCTGGTTGAACTGCATAACTATCGTTGGTAGGCCTATTTGTTTATTTTTTTTAAAGCCCTCATTGCTAAACTTCCCTCTTACATCACAACACTGTTGGAATGGAATATTGGAAGCTATTCTTCACGTTCAAATGACTGGTTGGTTCTCAGGGTTCCTCCAGTTTGTTCTGAACCAGGAAGAACTGCTTTTTCCTTTGATGCTTCCAACACCTGGAATGTCCTCCGACTGACTCTGAAGCTGAAGGTCGCTGCATTTAAATGATCTCCGACCACTGTGTGTCGACTTGTAACTGTCTTAGGTGTTTAATTTGATTCATAAAAATTTATATTTATTTTTGTTTATTCTTATTTATTGTGCCTATATGTATGCAATTGCTGATAAACGGTGTCTTGTTTTGTAAACTCGTCGTCGCTGTAAATGAGAGAAATCTCAGTGTCTTACGAGTTGAAATAAAGGTTTGAAATATGACTATTTTTTTTATTGTATTTCTTGTATTTTGCGTCTGTAAATGGTTTGTTTACACTGGTAATTTTTTGTCAACACCGGAGTAAAACAGATCTACATCACAATTTACAATGGGTTAAGAATGTATAAAATAGCTTATTTTCCATCTAGAGATCACTTGTTGAGATGAAATTAAGTTGCAAGCGAGTTGATTTGGATGTACTATACAGTACTATATATCTGTATGTCATGTATGTCCCTATGCCATAAATGCCATGATGTCATGTATGTCATAAATGTCACTATGAATTGAAAATGGGGGATCCTGATGTAAACAAGACAAACGTCTTTGTATTATATGAATGTTTATATGTTTATTTTTATAACCTTACATTGAAACGGCATTAGGAATATTGATTGGATTTAGATAAAGTCATTGAACCGTCTTATTTGTCATAATACAACATTCGTGGTCACAGTATGATGTCATAGTCAAACATTCTAGAACATTTGTGATGTCACAGTATGATGTCATAATAGAACATCCTAGAACATTTGTGATGTCCACAGTATGATGTCATAATAAAACATTCTAGAACATTGGTGATGTCACAGTATGATGTCATAATAGAACATTCTAGAACATTTGTGTATCTATATATATCCAACAATTCTCTCAGAAAATCTCATTGTGCATCTTGAAACAGGCCTGAACAGTACTGAACAGATAGACTAAACAACACAGATTGAAGCCTGCATTTCTCAACCAAGGTGCCTTGCTGACCGTTTTGCTGTGGAAAGAGCCGGCAAGTGGATTTACAGCTTTCAGGTGAGGAGGAATTTGCATGTGTTTCATGTGTTTTCATACAGTTTTCTTACCTTGTAGTAGTGACGTGAATATTTAGGAAAATAGCTTTAGGATCACTTCTGTAAAGAAAGACTTCGCTGTGGAAGAGAAAGAAACCATTTGGATATGTTTGTTTTACACCGGAGCGGCTGTGGACCTTATTAGTGTGGGTGACCCACACTATTGTAATGGGTCACCCATCAAAACGACCGGCTTGGTCCAACTCGAGTTGCTGTTACTTTTTGGAAAGTTTCACCGCACCGTTTGGCTACAAATCGACTTTAAACAGGAAATTTTGGTCCATAAGGAATGAATGGCAGAACATTCTAGAACATTTGTGATGTCACAGTATGATGTCATAATACGGCCATTCTAGAACATTTGTGATGTCACAGTATGATGTCATAATAGATCATTCTAGAACATTTGTGATGTCACAGTATGATGTCATAATAGAACAATCTAGAACATTTGTGATGTCACAGTATGATGTCACAGTATGATGTCATAATAGATCATTCTAGAACATTTGTGATGTCACAGTATGATGTCATAATAGAACAATCTAGAACATTTGTGATGTCACAGTATGATGTCATAATAGAACAATCTAGAACATTTGTGATGTCACAGTATGATGTCATAATAGTAGATTCTAGAACATTTGTGATGTCACAGTATGATGTCATAATAGAACATTCTAGAACATTTGTGATGTCACAGTATGATGTCATAATAGAACAATCTAGAACATTTGTGATGTCACAGTATGATGTCACAGTATGATGTCATAATAGATCATTCTAGAACATTTGTGATGTCACAGTATGATGTCATAATAGAACAATCTAGAACATTTGTGATGTCATAGTATGATGTCATAATAGAACATTCTAGAACATTTGTGATGTCACAGTATGATGTCATAATAGAACATTCTAGAATATTTGTGTATCTATTCAATAATTCATAGACTGATTGATTGATTGATTGATTGATTGATTGATTGATTGATTGATTGATTGATTGATTGATTGATTGAAAAGTTTATTAACAGATTGCAGAATGGGTACAATACATTACGGCTCAATACATACAATTGTTAAGGTTACAGGTTGAAAAAGCCCTCAGCTCGGAACTAGGCAAAATCTGCATATGGCTCGCCAACAACAAACTATCATTACACATGGGCAAAACAGAGTCCATTCTCTTCGGTTCAAATAACAAACTCAGCAAGACCGACGGCTTCTCGGTTACAGTGGGTGACAATATTATCACAAGGAAAGATGAAATTACCTACCTGGGTTCCATCCTAGAGGCTAATCTTTCCTGTGACAAAATGGCATCCAATGTAATAAAAAAAGTCAACCAACGAACGCGATTCTTGTACCGGATCTCCTCTCTGGTAAACAAGAATACCCTGAAGACTCTAGCAGGAGCACTCATTCAAGGGTACTACGACTATGCTTGCACCTCATGGTACCAAAGCACCTCAAAGGCACTAAAAAACAAATTACAAACATCTCAAAACAAGCTAGTCAGACTACTACTACTTGACCTGACTCCTAGAACCCACCTCACCCCTGCCCACTTTGACAACCTAGGATGGCTTAGAGTAGACGACAGAGTACAGCAACTTGCAATGGGCCTGGTCTACAAGATACACTACGCGACCAAGGTACCCATGTACATGTCAAAATACTTCCCAAAGGTCAGTGAATACCACGATCACAACACCAGAGGGAGCTCCACAAATCATGTAAAACACAGATTCGGCTCAAACAAGGGACTAAACACGTTTCGCAATTATGCCACATCAATGTGGAACGCCCTACCTAAAGCTGTAAAGGAATGTGAATCACTACCCACTTTCAAAAACACTCTCAAAAAACACCTACGTGAGACTGCAATTCGAAACTGGCCCCTACAAATGTCCTAACCTAGTTGTACAGTAAATGACCAAGTAAGGCATTGTCAGTATTCCAATGTACAGTGTAAAATGTGTGTGTGTCCCCTACCCAACCCCCCCCCCCCCCCCCCCCACCTCCAATGTACAGCCCTCACCCAACCCACCCAACCCCACCCATCCAACCTCCTCCAATGTACAGTTTCTACGCCAAATGTATATACACTCCTTTTCTGGACACTTTTGTATCACAAACAGTACTGTATTTGCAAATCTGATATGTCATAAATGTATAGATGTAGCAGTACTGTCTATCTGTATGTCATGTACTGTATGTCATATATGTTATGATGAATTGAACTGTACACTGGAATACTGACAAAGCCATACTTGGTCATTTCCTGTACAACTGGGTTAGGCCATTCGTAGGGGCCAGTTTCGAATTGCAGTCTCCCGTAGGTGTTCTTTGAGAGTGTTTTTGAAAGTGGGTAGTGATTCACATTCCTTTACGGCTGTGGGTAGGGCGTTCCACATTGATGTGGCATAATTGCAAAACGTGTTTAGTCCCTTGTTTGAGCCGAATCTGGGTTTAACATGATTTGTGGAGCTCCCTCTGGTGTTGTGATCGTGGTATTCACTGACCTTTGGGAAGTATTTTGACATGTACATGAGTACCTTGGTCGTGTAGTGTATCTTGTAGACCAGGCCCATTGCAAGTTGCTGTACTCTGTCGTCTACTCTAAGCCATCCTAGTTTGTCAAAGTGGGCAGGGGTGAGGTGGGTTCTAAGAGTAAGGTCAAGCAGTAGGCTGACCAGTTTCGTGTTTAGTCCCTTGTTTGAGCCGAATCTGGGTTTAACATGATTTGTGGAGCTCCCTCTGGTGTTGTGATCGTGGTATTCACTGACCTTTGGGAAGTATTTTGACATGTACATGAGTACCTTGGTCGTGTAGTGTATCTTGTAGACCAGGCCCATTGCAAGTTGCTGTACTCTGTCGTCTACTCTAAGCCATCCTAGTTTGTCAAAGTGGGCAGGGGTGAGGTGGGTTCTAAGAGTAAGGTCAAGCAGTAGGCTGACCAGTTTGTTTTGAGATGTTTGTAATCTTGTTTTTAGTGCCTTTGAGAGGAGATCCGGTACAAGACCCTCTCCCGTTGGCCGGCAGTGCACAGGCATCACCCACACTTTCACAATTTACACTTTCACAATTTCCCTGCACGGAATTGTGACGTGAATATTTAGGAAAATAGCTTTAGGATCACTTCTGTAAAGAAATACTTCGCTGTGGAAGAGAAATAAACCATTTGGATATCTTTGTTTTACACCAGAGCGGCTGTGGACCATATTTTTCTTTATCAAGCAACTTTAACCAGTAGAGTGGAACGTCGGCCCTCATATTATTGTATTGAGCCGTACTGTATTGCACCCATTCTGCAATCTGTTAAATAAAGTTTTCATTAATTCATTCATGTTTTTTTTTTTTTTTTACCCCTATGCTGTTTTTGATCTTGTCGCCAGATGTCGCTGTGGTAGCGCCAGCAGACTTGAATCCCTCGAGCCTGCATGAAAAAATAAATCGACATTCATTACTCGACGACACTTTCTCTCGAATCTACTTTATTTAGATGTATTTAGATTATTATTTTTATATATATATATATATTTGCAAATGTGCTTCGTTTTGTTAGTTGTTGTGTGTGACTCCAACAGAGCTGTCGAAAGCAACCTCTATATTTTCCAACAGTGCACTGCAAACTCGTAACAACTGGTTGGGAGTGTAGGCCGACACACAACACCAGACCTCCTCCGGGCCTTTACAGTAACTGGGTGTTAGTTTTTGTTAAGACTGTCGTCACGAAAACATTAGAGTGAAGCGCTTTGACGTCAATCTCTATATTTGGAAGTTAACGGAACCGATTTGCATTTCACACGACGCGCGCTCTGGAATGTTTTGCAAGAGAGCGAGCCAATCACAACTTCAGGGGGGCGGAGACTGTGAACTGTGTGTCCCGTTAATATGATTGGTTGTACCGGCCGTTCAATCAAAGGAAGCCCTCGAGTGACATCACCAATTATTCTCAAGAAGGCGGGGACTGTGAACTGTGGTCCCGGTTAATAATAATAATAATACATCTATTTTATATAGCGCTTTTTAGTGCTCAAAGACGCTTTACATGGGAAGAAGAGACAAAACTATGGTAAAACAAAAAACAACAAAAATAAAATACATGACAAAATAAAACAAACCCGACAGAATTAGTTAATATGATTGGTTGTACCGACCGTTCAATCAAGGAAGCCCTCGAGTGACATCACAGAAGGCGGGGACTGTGCACTGTGGTCCCGTGAATATGATTGGTTGTACCGACCGTTCACTCCAGTGACATCATCACCTCATTCTCTCTCTCCCTATAAAAACACGGCACAAAGCAGTGGTCGTTCAACGCGGCGGACGGGGCTCAGTGAGCAGCACAAAGGAGCGATAAAAACACTCACACGGATTTTTATTTTTGGGAATATTACAATTCCATCCTTGTTGGCTCACTTTGGGAGCCGACTTGTAACAAAGAAGAGGAAGCGTTAACTGTCTTGTAACTTATTATAAATTCCTTCTCCTCCAGTCCAGCCTGTCGTCTGTCTCTACACTCCTTCATCCCGACGAGCCTGTGACCCGTCGTGTGTTCCAGCAGCGTGGAGGAACAGACAGTTAGTTGTGTTATCTTCTGGACGACATGAACCTAGGAGGAGGACACGGGTCCCGGACGGAGATGGTCCCTGAAGTCACGGCGGCGGCCACCTTCGTGTCGCGGCTCCTGAGGACCCGAGGCTGCCTGAGTGAACACCAGCTGCAGCTCTTCAGAGACTGCCTCACACAGTCGCTATCGGGTAACTACTATATTATTATTGTTATTTTACTAACTAAACAATTTAATAAAAAAAAAAACAGCTCTGTTAACTGTTAAAAATAACACCCTTTTCCCCCCACACACTCGCGACACTTGCTAGGTGATGCTAACAGCTTAACGTACACTCTCGCGACACTTGCTAGGTGACGCTAACAAGCTTAATGCACACTAGTCTCGCGACACTTGCTAGGTTGATGCTAACAAGCTTAAGCTAATTGTTGGGCCTTGTAACGGTTGAAACTTGTTTTTTTGTTGTTTATTGTGCCTTTATGTATGAAATAGCTGGCGAAGTGTGTTTCCAAGCTAGTCGTCGCTGTAAATGACTGTAACCCCGGCGTCTCACGAGTTGAAATAAAGGTTTAAATGATGAAATATGATTTTTTGTAAGTGACGCTAACGGCTGAGCTAACTGCTGGCCTTTGTTCGGACACATCCTGTCTTTATATATTTATATATAAATATACAGCTTCTCCACCAGTGTTTATTATAGTAAATAACTTACTAATACTAGCATCACTGTGTTGTTGAAACCATTGCTTAGGTTTCAAGTCGTTAACATTAACTGGTAGGATGTTTTTATTGTGTCACATTCACAAGGTAGCTAGTTACTAATATAACTTCAGCCACGGAGCTTGTTCTCTTGGTGGTGAGTACACTCCCAAAATAATATAAGATTTGATAAAGACCTGATAGTGATATCTAACCCATCCTAAAGTCGTTTTATGGTATGATTATCTTAGTTCCACGTTGGTTATGATATCTGCTTCCAACACAATGGAGCTGAATGGGCCTGTGGCTCAAACACACAAATACAGTTGTTCAAGATAATCCAGTTTCACGTAGGGATTATTTAGTACAGTAGTACACCCCCTTGATGTATGGCGCTTTCAAGTTTCTTTATTAGTTGTCGTACAGAATACTTTTATATAAAATGCTTTCTGTTTTGCTCCAGTGATTGTGCTAGATAAAAAATAGATAGTATAAAATAGAAGTCAAGTATGTTCAATATTATACAATGCAGAGTAAAAAACCTTCTGTACCTCGACCCTAGAGAAATAGTCTAATCGTACCAAATCTGGGTGGATAGATAACACTCTGGGTAGGATGGGACCTTTATTTTTAAAATTGTATTTCTCCCTTTAGCGTCTCGCGCCTAGCCCCCATAGTTATCCAGTTGTTGTTGGCACATATGTACCGAGTTTAAGTAATCAGCTTTTCAAAGAAGCGGTTTGCTTTGTTGAGAAAACAAAATGTATAACGTCTCTGACACGGTGCCACTGCCAACAAGTCACTAAGCCTGTTTTTAAAACTCCATTCTAGGTATTATTTCGCCATCTAGATGTGTATTAGTGAAGATACTAGTTTAGATGTACATAAAATGAAGATACTGGTATTATATTAAAATGGACGACCGTGGGAATCCACTGGTAACCAACTGTGCTAGGCTACATTTAGGCAAGGGGAATGTTTTTAAGGTGTCCCCTGACCTATATTTTAAAAAATGGGTTCTATGGGGACCACCAGTCTCTGCCCGCTTGATGCTAATCTCATGCTATTTGTATTTGCAGTCATTCTACTTCACTTTATAAAAAAAGTGGCCTAATCGCAGCCTCTTAATCACCACAAACTAATTCTCTTTATTATTATATACATAAAATATTGAGCGCAGGAAAGGCCATCATACTCTCACAACTGCCAGGTTGCATCTCAAAACGAATCCCAGCTTTCACGTCATGTTTTATACCACTGAGTCAACCTCCCCCTAAAGACCCCCCCCCCCCCCCCTCCACTATGGCTCCATGGCATTAGTACGGCACGTTAACCATGTATTGTTTTGTTTCCAGAACATTACCAGCACCACTGGTTCCCAGACCGGCCACAGAAGGGCTCCGGCTACCGCTGCATCCGCATCAACCACGAAATGGACCCTATAATCGGCCGGGCGGCCTTCCGAATCGGACTAACCAGTGAGCAGCTGTTCGGGCTCTTGCCCCGCGAGCTGACTATGTGGGTGGACCCCTACGAGGTGTCCTATCGCATCGGCGAGGACGGCTCCATCTGCGTGCTGTACGAGACCGAGGTCCCCGCTGCGCCCAGTCCCGCTGTGTCGCCAGTCAACCGGGCCTACTCGCCCAACGACAACCCCATGAACTGTAAGAACCGCTTTCTGATGAGCGGCCGCACAAGCCCACCGAAGAACTACCTGATGACCGTGTCGAGCTAGACCGGGAACCCAGGGCGACTACTACCAGCAGCTGGCCACCGCCCCCCCGCCTCTCTGAAGCCCGTCGACCACCCACAGTGACGCTCCTGTTTTTATTTTCATCCTTTTTAGCAGTTCTTTCTTCCCCCCCTCCCCCATCTTTTGTTATGAAATGATCTCCCTGTTACTTGTTTGAATTGAACCATTCTAAAAAAAGCACTGGGTATTGTCCTTGACCGTTGTTTTCTGTTGGGGCGCGCAGCATTTCTGACATATTGTTTTGACTACCAGCCAAAAAAGGCTTACTTTGCACTGCAGGGACACTTGGTGTGTATGTCCTGTGGTCTTTGCACACTAAACCACAAGCCTCGGCTGTACATGTATAGACAAACAAACTCTGGGATGCTAAGGTCAGTTTCTCACGGTGCAATAGTCATAATTCCTCATAACGACACTCTTTTTGAAAACGAATGTAAACCTTTTTTGAAAAGCAATCGGAACTGGAGTTTGTTCAGGTACAACATTTCCACAATGAACTTTTGATGTACAGTATTTCCTGATTATTCTGTGTAAATCCAATGCACTGCTGGTTTGCTATGGGGACCACTCAGCCGAACCTGTGCCGTTAATCCAAAAGACCATTTGACTTAAATGTCTGACTTCCCACGGAAAAGCTGCCTCCTTTTTTGTAAAGTTGTACTGCCTTAAAGCAGCGACGCGTAGCTAGCTACCCACCATCTCCTGCCAAAACTCTTCTCATCCTTTCTGTTTTAGATCCCGTTTGTGCAATAGTCTGATAATTCAGAAGCCAGGCGTTTTGCCTCATCTCTCTCTCGACGCATCAGAAGTGGGAATTCCCGTTTCTACATCTTGTGCGTTAAATCTCAGTCGGATGGACAAGACGTGTATTTTGGGAAAAAATAGCTTTACTGTTTTTAAAAAAGAAAAGGGGGGAAAAAGATGAAATCACTCCTGTGAATGTTTTTAATGGCCACCTTTCACATTGCAAGGGTTGTTACTTAGCTTTGCTGTCCACCCCCCCCCCCCCCCCCTTGTTTGTGTATGTGACTAAGCTGTGAGGAGGTTGACTGGTCACGTCGACGCAGTGTCGTTTGCCAGTGTCTGTATCTTGACGCCCCCCCAGTCCTCTGTAGCATCCTCTCCTCTGCGGGGCTGTTGAACAGCTCTCGGCTGTCGTTTACTGTTCTACTAGACGGGGATTGGAAGAAAGATGTAGAGTTTGTAAGCTATTTGAAGCACAGTATGCATTTAATGTACATTTTTTTTAATGGATTTTCTGCATATATAGATTCTTGTACAGTTTTTTTTGTCACTTTTTTTTTTATTACAATAAACCTTGATGAAATTGAGACGAGCTTGTTTCTGTTGATGAATTTTTGTTTTTTTATGACCTGTTTTCGTATCAAGTATAGAGGCTGATTTTACTACATAGGCAAGTGGCCTAGATAAGATTCCATGTAATTTGTGCCGTTCAGTAAAAAACCAGACCGGAGTCTCGTATGTGCCAAAAAACCATAGGTTTAGTCTGCTTTGCTTATCGTATCCTTTGTACACCCAATTCCAAAATGCCACGGGCTCTATTCCCACCAGTAGTAACTACACATGCTGTAAACCCTGGCTAGCTTCTGGCTCCAGGGAACACATGAGTGCCTTTTTGATGGCGTCCTGTTCACTGGAATGTACAGTTTGGTACTTCACTGCCGTTTCATATCACATGACTGGGCATTCAGAACGTGAACTTTGGACGCTCAAAACGGCTTTGCAAAACACAAGTTTGTGGTCTGTCCAACCCTATTGGTCACTCATTAATATCATTTTCTTTTTTTCTCTTTCCAACTGTCTTCTCCTACTTCAGAGCTAGTTTGGCTTATCATTGGTGGTGCACATGTCTAGACGTGTCTGTCCCTATCCCTTCGAGCGCAGGATAGGTGGAGGCCATGGGTGGGACTATTGGTGGTGTTTTCAGTCAAGTCTTTATTGTCCTTATCTATTACATGAGCAGAGGCTGTTGTCTACCTTGGGGCACCTTTTCAGTCCTTGTAGCCATGGGGAGGTGGGGCGGGTAGTTAAGCACTGCCACTCAAAGCAGCGTGAACCTAAAGACATTAGGTTCCTGAACCCTATGTCAATGCCTTTAACCTGTGTGCAAAGTCTTCTGAGCGACTGCTCTTTAGAAGGGGCTGGCCTGGATGAACAGAACCAGCCCGTCTCGCTCTGCAACGCAAGCAGCGTGTTTGTTTTGCCCTCGCTTGTTGTGTTGCCATATTATTTTAACTTAATATTTTTTTTAACTCTCCGTGTTGATATAAAAATCTATTTCACAAGAGTGTCCTGGCCAAGACTAATGAAATGGGGTTGCAGGCATAGAAATGTACAATTTACAATAAAATCAATTACAGAATCACAATATTCAATTCAAACCTTTATTAATTCTCGAAAGGACAATTGAGGTCGCCGTCATTTTCCAGTTGAATTGACATCAACATGATTGATATAATCAAAGAATCTGTTTACATGTTACGTAAACATAAAATGATCATCTATAAAGACTGCAGACTAATGGGGGAAAAGACTAAATGATAACAAACCGTCTGCATTAATCTGCAGAGGCATCAATATTGTCATATTCATAAACAGAGTTCATAGTTTCAGTAAAAAAATATTTTTATCAGCCATTTGTGCCTCCAAGTCATTAACCCTTTCACTGCCACACGACAGCCGGTTAACCCTTTCACTGTGACAATACAGAAGGTTAGCCCTTTACTATCACACAACCGACTGCGATGTTCCATCATTAGCTCCGCGGCGTAGCTAATGATGGAGCATCGCCGTCGGTTGTGTGATAGTAAAGGGTTAACCTTCTGTCGTGTGGCAGTGAAAGGGTTAAGTCATTAAGAATTTTAAATGAGACCAGCTACCAGACTAAGTCATTAAATACTTTAAATGCATCCAGTGAGACCAGCCCTGAAGATCTTTAAACCGATTCCAGCAACGGAACCCTTTCACTGCCACACGACAAAGGGCTAACCCTTTCACAACCACACTGCAGAAGGTTATTAATCGGCAGTGAAAGGGTTAAACGCCCCTCTTTCTCTCAATTCAGTCCTGGGCTTTAGGGACAGAGAGTAGGAATAAGTCCTGGGAGCGAAGACAATAACTTCCTGTACTTTTTCAGATACAGTAGGTACAGTGGAAGCAAACCAAGAATGGAGCAATAGTTAAGTACGACAAGGCAGACCATCCAACCAGAGCACACAGAGAGCATTGGTGAGTTAGGCCTTCCATTTTCAAGTTTCTTTATTAGTTGTCATACAGAAGTACAGAATACTTTTATACAAAATGCTTCTTTCTGTTTCGCTCCAGAGACTGTGCTAGACAAAAATAGATGAGTATAAAATAGAAGTCAAGTACGTAGACACAAGTGTTCAGTATGTATATATATACAATGTTCAATGCATTGTAGAAGTAACTGAGTTACCATACAATATACTATACAGTGCAAAGCAGAAATGGGATGAGGTACAATTTAGGTACAATTTACAGTAAGGTGTAATGAGGTATGGGTTGTAGTGCAAATTCTTTACCAATAAATATAAAGTGTGTTTAGGTGTTCTAAAGTGGGTGCTGCAGTGAGTTGTTTGTTTAAAGTGAGTGTGCGTGTGCTGTGAGTGCATTTGATGGTTGTTACATAGTGTTATTGTTCGTTGAGCATCCTGATGACCTGGGGATAGAAGCTTCTTCTGAGTCTCTGTGCTTGCCATGAGACTCCGGTATCGCTTGCCTGACCGCAGCAGTTCAAAGAGGCAGTTGTTTGGGTGGCTGGAGTCTTTGATAATTCTCTTAGCCTTACCCATGCACCGCTTGTTGTAAATGTCCTGGAGAGTGGGAAGCCCCCCTCCAATTGTGCGTTCGGCTGAACGGGCCACTCTCTGTAGTCTGCTACGGTCTTGTGCGGTGCTATTCCCAAACCAGGAGGTGATATTGCCAGTCAGGATTGTGCATGAGTAGAAGTTCTTAAGGATCTTCTGACTGACTTGGAACTTCCTTAGGCGCCTGAGGAAGTAGAGGCGTTGTCGTGCCTTCTTCACAACACTTTCAATGTGTGTGGTCCATGTCAAGTCCTCGGATATGTGGACTCCGAGGTGCAGGAGTGTAAAGTACTTGAGTAATTGTACTTTGTTGCAATGCTTAAGTACTGTTTTGGGGGATTTGTACTTGTATACTTTTACTCAATTACATTTCAGTGGGGAAAAAAACATACTTTTTACTCCTTACATTTAAAATGCAGACCTACCAAGTACAAATATCGCAGGACGGTCCAACCATTTTAATTAGTATATTTGTTTCTTGTGTGAGCGTATGCTTGGTTTCCTTCCAGCCTTGCCTAGACACCAGCTGATGATTTCACTAATTGGCTCACCTCTTCAACTAACTCACCTGGTGCAATGTGTAGTTAAAATGAAAACTTGGCCCACGATGGAATGACTTTGAGACCTGTTGTCTATCCCTTGCAATAAAAAAAAGATTTAACTTTTACTTTTTTAGTACTTAAGTACGTTTCAAAGTAGAAACTTTTTGACTTTTACTTGAGTGTAAAATATTGAGAAGAGGTCAATTTGTCCCCCTCAGAAAATATAGCTAATATGAAAGACAACCCCCTCCCCAAAAGAGGTAAAAAATAAGGAGGTCAAAACATTTATGTCCTTCTTACCTGTAACTGTATATTAAGCAACAATTTCAGAGCCTCGCTGCATTATTTTCCATTATATTAGCGTCAGTGGGTTCCCGAATGTTCCTTTACATAAATAAAGACATTTCCACCATGCATCGATGCATAAAATGCGCAAATTGGTGCTTAACCCTTTCACTGCGACAATACACAGACGGTTAACCGTTTCACTGCGACAATACACAGAAGGTTAACCCTTTCACTGCCACACAACAGCAGGTTAACCCTTTCACTGCCACACTACAGAAGGTAACCGTCGGTAGTGTGATAGTAAAGGGTTAACCTTCTGTGCCTACCCTCTGTACAGCACTTTGGTTGACACGCGTCATGTGAAATGTGCTGTATAAATAAATCTGATTGATTGATTGTAGTGTGGCAGGGAAAGGGTTTAAAAGAACAGCACAATGCAGGAAATGAAGTGTTTGACGCGCAAAGTTTCCTAGGGGATGACCCCCCGCTTAAAATGCCGCCCCCTCCCCATCTCCTTCTCCTCCTCTCTCTTCATCCACATCGCGGTCTCTTTCTCTGCTGGGTGTCGGGGGGGCGGTGGGATGGGATGGGGGCCACTTAACCCTCGCAGCACACGGGCAGAGGACAATCGGCAGCACTGCTTCACCGGTCGGTCCATTCAGGAGACGGGCATCTGGCGCTTGGGAGAAAAGCCGGGAGGGGGCGGGGGGGGGGGGGGAGTATGGGTAGCAGAGGGGAAACACAATGACAGAGGCATCATGCCTGGTGGTGATGCCCTGCTCTCTCTCTCTCTGCCTCCTTAATATCCCCCTCGCTGCCCTCGTCTCTACCTCTGGCCACCTCGCCATCTGCCTCACCTCTCTCTCCCTCTCTTTCTCTCTCTCTCTGCAGATGCTCTCTCTCTGTCTATCTCTGTTCTCTCTCTCTCTCTCTCTCTCTCTCTCTCTCTCTCTCTCAATTCAATTCAAATGGGCTTTATTGACATGGGAAACATACGTTTTACATTGCCAAAGCCAAACAAAACAAAAGCAAAACAATCAAACAGAGAAATCAGAAGAAATCAGTACAGCAAGGAAGGAACTATTTGTGTGATTGACAGTCTTTATGGTGGTTGTATTCCATTTCTTGTCACAGCAGCTCACAAATCTCGCTGCTGTGTTTTGCACATTGTTGTATTTCTCCCAGTAGGTATGGGAGTTTTGAGTTCTCTTCCATGTTTTCAAAGTCTCTTTGGGTGTTTGCAATTTGTGGGAAGTACAGTATATCTGTCTCTCTGATGTCTTGGTATAGTGGGCAGGTTGTTAAGAAGTGTAGCTTGGTTTCCACCTCATCTTGTGTGCAGTGCAGGGGCACAGTCTGTCTTCTCTTGGGAGCCAGGTCTGCCTATGGCAGCCTTTCTCGATGGCTAGGCTGTGCTCGCTCAGTCTGTACCTAGTCAAGGATCTCCTTAGGTTTGGGTCAGTCACAGTGCACCCACACACACATACACGCACACACATACACACACACACACACACACACACACACACACACACACGCACACACACACACACGCACACACCCCTCACACACACACACCAAGTGCAACAGTACCAAACAGCCTGCTGATGGCCCTTTTTCAGCCCTCCTCCCTCCCTCCTCCTCCTCCTCCCTCCTCCCCTCCTCCCTTCCTCCCTCCTCCCCTCCCCCCCCCTCCTCCCCCCTCCCTCCTCCCTCCCCCTCCCTCCCCCCCCTCCTGGGGCCTGTAAGGTCAGGAGTACTTATCATAGAGCAACAAGTGCCTGGGGAGGATTATGCTGCTTTGCCTGTAAAGAGAGAGAAAGAATAGGGGAGAGAGAGCAAAGAGAGAGAGAGAATAGGGGAGAGAGAGAGCAAAGAGAGAGAGAGAGAGAATAGGGTAGAGGGTGGGGGTATTTCAGGGGTTGCGGGCGATCAGTGTTATTTATGTCTTTAGAGTGGAAATTTACAAGTGTATTTCCCAATGTGTGTTTTTGAGTTAAAAATATTTATTAATAATACTACATAATACAATAAATAGTAAGATGTTTAGGACCCTATTGAAGACCAAGACGATAGCCAGCTAGCACTGTAATCAAGAATCAAGAGGTTTATTTGTCACATACATACCAGGGCATATGGGTGGTCATGCCCGCATCGATTGTGCAAAATACAATAATAAAATAGGCATGGACATTAAAGAAAGAAAAAAAAAAAAAAGGGTAAGACACAAGATGTGCATGATAAAAAAAAGACATGCTAAGTTCCTGAGAAAGTGATTCCTATATACACTACTATACAATATACAATTTAAACTCTGTCATTTTTATACTTAAAGTATCTAAACTATACTATTACAATACCTCCTTCCTTTAAAGTGACTTTACCATTTGGTTGCAGTGTGTTATTTGTAGAGCAATCTGGCAGTTTTGTGTGTGTGTGTGTGTGTGTGTGTGTGTGTGTGTGTGTGTGTGTGTGTGTGTGTGTGTGTGCTCATGTGTACTTGTGAGTGGAGTGTTTCAGTGTTCTGATGGCCTGGGGGAAGAAGCTGAGTCGGAGTATCTCTGTTCTCGTAGCTGGTGTACGTAGGCGTCTGCCTGACCTCAGCAGCATGAACAGGCTGTTATTGGGGTGGTGAGGGTCTTTCATTATTCTGCAGGCTCTGGATTTGCACCTCTTGTTATATAAGACCTGCAGGGGTGGTAGTGCAATACCCGTGGTACGCTCGGCTGAGCGCACCACTCTCTGTCGGAGCCTTCCTGCCCTGGGCAGTGCAGTTGCCAAACCAGGCAGTGATGTTTCCAGTCAGAATGCTCTCTACAGCCCCGGAGTAGAAGGACTGGAGTATCTTCCCCGATACTCGGAACTTCCTTAACTGTCTCAGGTGGTAGAGGCGCTTTCGTTTGATATCGTGTTGAATATAATCCTGAACAGAGACGATATTATGGGCACGCTGCTCTTCCCGCGGCCTCATGCACTTTATGTGTAGTAAGTATACTAGTATAAGTATGTTTGCCTCACACCAATTAAAAAAGGGCCTTCCTGTATACTGTTCTACTGTACCTCTGAAGGTCCCAATCACATTTACAAGGAGAAGCCATAAAGACAGTGTGTGTGTCTGTCTGATGTCTCTCTCTCTCTCTCTCTCTCATCTCTCTCTCTCTCTCTCTCTCTCTCTCTCTCTCTCTCTCTCTCTCTCTCTCTCTCTCTCTCTCTCTCTCTCTCTCTCTCTCTCTCTCTCTCTCTGTCTCAATTCAATTTAATTCAATTCAAAGGGGCTTTATATTGACATGTGGGAAAACATGCGTTTGCCAAAGCCAGTGAGTTAAAACAGACAAAACAAAGCAGGCAAACAGTCAAACAGAGATCAGTGCAGTACAGATAGTCCAGGAATATAATGTGTGATTGACAGTCTTCATGGCGGTTGTATTCCGTTGGATGTCCTTTTCTCGTCACAGCCGCTCACAAATCGTTGTTGTTGTGTTTGCAGCACGTTGTATGTATTTCACCCGGTAGGTTTGGGAGTTTTGCTGTTATTATCATTTGCCACGTTTTCAAAGTCTCTTTGGGTTTTTCTTTGGGGGGCAATTTGTGGGAAGTATATATAATGTCTCTGATCTCTCTGGTAATAC
>NC_140170.1:10313246-10318246 GCF_963971535.1 Notolepis coatsorum | reverse complement strand
CTGCCTGGTGAGCTGCCTGGTGAGCTTCCCGGTGAACTGACCGGTGAACTGACCGCTGACCTGACCGGTGGACTGACCGGTGAACTGCCTGGTGAGCTGCCCGGTGAGCTGCCCGGTGAACTGCCCGGTGAACTGCCCGGTGAACTGCCCGGTGAGCTGCCCGGTGAGCTGCCCGGTGAGCTGCCTGGTGAGCTGCACGGTGAGCTGCCCGGTGAGCTGCCTGGTGAACTGACTGCCCCGGTGATTATGTTGCGACATTAAAGGCCCAATCAGTGGTCCAAACATAAACAAATGGATAAGAAAAATTAAATAATAATAACTAGACAATTCCGTGCGAGGAAATTGTGAAAGTGTGGGTGATGCCTGTGCACCGCCGGCCAACGGGAGAGGGTCTGTATTGGCTCTTTCCACACGGTAGGCAAGGCACCTTGATTGAGAATTGCAGGCTTCAATCTATGTTGTTAGTCTATCTGTTCAGTACTGTTTCAAGATGGGCACAATGAGATCTGAGAGAATTGTTGAATAGATACAAATGTTCTCGAATGTTTGATTATGGCATACTGTGACATCACAAATGTTCTAGAATGTTTGATTATGACATCATACTGTGACATCACAACGGAACATGTTTGAGTTCCACTTGAATAATATAAATAATATGTTTGGTAAGGCTGTCCCCGAAGCCTGTTTTTGGGATTCAAACTTCGTCAGGGTTCTTCGAACGGACGTTCGAACCTTCGTTTTAAATAAAAAAAATTAAATTTATTTTTTTATTTTTTATAAATTATTTTTTTATATATCCTCAAACTAAATCCTCAATTTGAATAAAGTGATTCAAACTTCGTCAGGGTTTTTGGAATGGACGTTCGAACCTTCATTTTTAATTAAAAAATGTAAATAAAAAAATAGACAAAAAATAGACAATTCCGCGAGGGGAAATTGTGAAAGTGTGGGTGATGCCTGTGCACCGCCGGCCAACGGGAGAGGGTCTGTATTGGCTCTATGACAAGATACAAAAAGGGGGCGCGGCCTAAGGACGTGGTCAATATAGACCAATGAAAGAGGATATCCCTACTGAGTACAATGGTACAACCCGCAAGTCTCTACGACAGACGGTTAAAAAGATACAAAAAGGGGGCACGGCCTAAGGATCGGGGGAGTGGTCAACATAGACCAATGAAAGAGGACATCCCTACTGAGTACAATGGCACAACCCGCAAGTCTACGACAAAATGTTCAAAAGATACAAAAGGGGGCGTGGTCTAATGATCGGGGGAGTGGTCAACATAGACCAATGAAAGAGGATATCCCTACTGAGTACAATGCCACAACCCCGCAAGTCTCTACGACAAACGGTTCAAAAGATACAAAAAGGGGGCGTGGACTAAGGATCGGGGGAGTGGTCAACATAGACCAATGAAAGAGGATATCCCTACTGAGTACAATGCCACAACCCGCAAGTCTCTATGACAAACGGTTAAAAAAAATACAAAAAAGGGGTGTGGCCTAAGGGGGTGTGGCCTAATGATCGGGGGAGTGGTCAACATAGACCAATGAAAGAGGATATCCCTACTGAGTACAATGCCACAACCCGCAACAGTAAGAAGCATTTTGTATGAAAGTATTCTGTACTTCTGTATGACAACTATTAAAGAACTTGAACTTGAACTTGAAGTCTCTATGACAAACGGTTCAAAAGATACAAAAAGGGGGTGTGGCCTAATTATCAAGGGCTAATCCCCTGAAATATGGGGGCGTGGTCAACATAGACCAATAAAAGAGGATATCCCTACTGAGTACAATAAAACTGTACAACTGTACAAGCAAAACTGTACATTGGAATATTGACGAAACCATACTTGGTTCCAAAAGGAGGGTCTCGTGTATTCTTGCGTTAGGTCATTTACTGTACATTGGAGGGGGTTGGGTTAGGACATTTACAGGGGCCAGTTTCGAATTGCAGTCACCCGTAGGTGTTCTTTGAGAGTGGTTTTGAAAGTGGGTAGTGATTCACATTCCTTTACAGCTTTGGGTAGGGCGTTCCACATTGATGTGGCATAATTGCGAAACGTGTTTAGTCCCTTGTTTGAGCCGAATCTGGGTTTAACATGATTTGTGGAGCTCCCTCTGGTGTTGTGATCGTGGTATTCACTGACCTTTGGGAAGTATTTTGACATGTACATGGGTACCTTAGTCGTGTAGTGCAGCGGTTCTCAACAGGGGTGCCGCAGAGAGCTGCCAGGGGTACCTTGAGATAAAAAAAAATAATTTAATTATTTTTGGATTACACAAAATTATCACTAAAGTGCTATCTGTTGCAGCTGCACTGTTTTCCATGAAAAAACTAAGAGATAATGTCTTCACCGTCGGAGGGTCTAGACTCTCACAACGTTACCCTCCACCAGCGCTTCACTATCGCAGCATCCTCCGTGCGTCATGGGGCGTCTCTGGCTCCGCGGTCGTGGCAGCCAGGTGCGGCTGGGCGGCGCCTGGTGGTGACTGCCGGCACCTGTTCCTGATGACATGATAGGTCATCTCTGGCAACGTCGTCCTGTGAGAGAGACGGGCGTTGTCTGCCCATTCTTCCCAGCAATGGAGGCTTACGTGGCACAGGGACAGGTAATCTCCCGCATCGTTGGCCTTACCCCCGCCTATGTGCCAGTCACGCGGGTGGTGGGTTTGGTCCAGGGGCTTAAGGACGGGGTGCCTCGGCTTGATAGCCCGATGGCATCCATACTTTGCCCCGAAATGGTGTGGGAGCCGTTAAGAAAGCCAGTTCCCCATGGGAAATCGACTAGGCAGTTGGCATCGTGGAGTGACCAGGTGTACATCGCCTCGACTCAGAGCCTGGCTGCAACCTCCAACATCGCGCAGCTGGCGCGCTACATGTCGGGGCTGATGGCGGGCGGGTCGGTATTGGATGACCATCAACGATACCTTCACGCCCAGGCGGCTGGAGCCATCCTGCACCTTTCTCAGCTGCAGGCGATAGCCGCCGGGAAGGAGCGTGCCCTGGCCACTCTCATCCAGCAGCACCTTTGGCTGGAGCAGGCGCGGGTGCCGGAACAGAGGAGGATTCCGCTGCTCACGGCCCCCCTCTCCGATGCTGGATTATTCGGGTCGGCCATGCAGCAGATGACGGCAGCCTGCAGGGAGATGGAGGAGGAGCGCTCCGTGCACATTTCCCCCGACCCGATGCCACCGGTGATGTCCGGAAGAAGCAACGCCGGCAGAGGCCTGCGGCCGTTGCCACCATCACCGCCGCCGCTGCTGGGCCTTCAGCGAAGAAGGCCAGGAGTGGAGCGAGTGCCGCGACCGCTGCAGCCAGTCGCCCCACGCCCGGAGGGAACAGTAGGGATCGACGTGACCAGGCTCCCCAGCACCGTCCCTCCGGGCCAGCTCTCCACGGGGGGAAACAACGCTCTGCACGTGGCAGGCGCCGCTAGTGACTCCCCTGTTTACCCCCCCCCCCAACATATGATTTTTGTTATTAAATAAAAAGTCCCTCCTGGTAAGGGACTGTTTTTTGTTACAAAACGTGTGTTTATTCACTATATATTGGGGATACGATGTATAAACCTCACCTAGCTGTGGGGTTGTGTGTTTGCTTAGGGAGTAGGGCAGTTTTCTTTGAAAATTGTTTTCTGGTCGCTATATATATGTGTGCTTAGCAAGGCCTGTGGCTAGCACTCGGTCAAGAGACTTGTCTTCTCTCATCATGAAAAGACGGTGTTCTTCTTGCAGTAGTAAGAGTGAACTTTACTTTTTTTATCTGAGGGGGTTGTGTGTATTCTGTTACGTTTGGGAAAACATGGCATAGAGTCCACAACTAGGTTAAGTGTTAGCCTACAGGAGTAATCACATATGTAGCTTGTACCGAGGTCTTTGGACCCTCTCTTTAACACATTCTCTGCCACGCTTATACCCATCAATGTTTGATCTCTGCCCCCACTTTAAGTCTATGGAGGCTATAACTTTTTAAATTGTATTGTATAGAGTATAAATATGTTTTTATCGTTTTCTGCAGTATTTCCCAGAACGTGAGATATAGGCACAAATGCATATATTAGATCATCAAATGCAGTTTGATACCGATCGACGTTATATATAAAAAATGTCAACTGTACATGGTCCTAAACGTTATGACTGATCATGCGCGGGTGAACGGAGGGGGGGGGGGGGTCGTTTATAATTCTGTGATAGTCGTTAAATGCTTCATGTAGTATGGGTGATATATAGATCAGAGCAGTTTGTATGGTTAATAATAAAGAAAAACGCTGAAACTCACGGCAGCTTCCTCGTAGCGTTGGGCGATGAGAGTGGAGCAAACAGATCCCAGTTATGTGATATAAACAGAAGCCTCAGCCCAGATGTTATCAGATTGTATTTTCATTGCTATCGTCTCTGCTGTTATTCAGTCCAATAGTGGCTCAGGCCTTGTCTAGCCAGAACCCTTCTCCCGTTAGCCGAAGCTAATGATGATGTGTCATTCCCCCCCCCCCCCCCCCACCGGCGAGGGTGAGAGGGATGAGTCTTCTGTGTGATCTCAGTCCTAGTCAGATTGTAGTCTGCCCTTAGTCGCTCTTGGTCTGGCTTACACCCGGAAGGAACTTGCTTTTCTATATTCTCGCCATAGCAACGACGGCCCGCCCCTCTTCTGGTTGTCAGGTGCCGCTGCCATGACAACCGCGTTTAACCTTTAGACACACATTCTAAACGTTTCATTACTGTTTCATTAATGATGAACCTCTCTCCGCTCTGCTCTCTGTGCCCTGCTGTTATCAATGTTCTAGATCGGAATGTCAACAAGGGGGGATTTAATTTCCATACTAGTAAACACCATAGAATGAATGAATGAATACTTTATTTAACAGATTGCAGAATGGGTACAATACAGTACAGCTCAATACACACAATTGTTATGGGGATCCAGACCAGAGAAAGACGTTTGTCTTGTTTACATCAGCGTCCCCCATTTTCAATTCATAGTGACATTTATG
>NC_140170.1:10288246-10308246 GCF_963971535.1 Notolepis coatsorum | reverse complement strand
AGAGGTCAATGACGCCAGGCATCAAGACCCCACCAGGCGGTCACTTAGTGACAACGCCCCCCACATCGCCAGCGTATTCGGATAAGGCCCCTCCAAGAGCGGGCCCTTTCCCCCCAATAGCACACCGCCTGGTACACTGACCCTGCAGAACAGGCAGTCAGCATGGCTGTAAGCACACAAAAAGGTTAACCAACGGAAGCAGGCAGCGCACCGGGGAAACCAGGCAACAGGCTGTAACCTGAGCCTGGAGCACTGCGGACGAGACAGGCGCCAAAGGAGTTAGCTGAGAACAGCCCCCCCCCCCCCGGCGGAAGGGGCTTATGCTGGCGTTGTTGCATGACCAAGCCTCCATTAAAAAAAAACCACCCAGAGGGGTTGAGGCAGAGAAGGCTGACATGATTGGCAGACGTCATGAACGTGCAGGGGCACACTCAACCGGGTAACCCGGGAGTTGACACTGCTCCAACACACCAGGGAATCAACCACCTTGTCGTTACCCTATGCGGTGGTTGTTCCTATAACCCCTCAAGAAAAAACTCCAAAACACACCTGCGGGCATAACTGGCTATACCGCAGTACAAGTGTTTCAGTTTTCAAAAAAGGGTTATTCCAGGCCTACGGGTCGACGAAACATTACTTCGGACTGGGCCCGGCGGCACGGGAAGCACAGGGTCACCAGAGGAGGTCCAAGACCACCCCAACAGCCCCCTCTTCGCCACGCGTGAGAGAGGAGCGAAAATAATGGAGAACCAGCCCCAAGCACACCGCACTTGGATTTCCCAGGCGGTCTCCCAACCAAGTACTAACCAGGACCAAACCTGCGTAGCGGCCGAGATCGGACGAGATCGGGCGTGTACAGGTTGGCATGGCCGTAAGCCATTACGACAGTGCAGAGTACAATATGTACCCAACAAGGGTCTCCATAGCGCCTAACCCTGTGACACCCGGACCGACCTGGCATTTTTCCCCCCGAAAAAAGCACAAGTCCCTCGGGGTACCAGAACAGCAGATCTGCATCCCCGGCGGACAACGGGTTAACTGACCTGGACCAGCGTGACCAGACCAGTCCCGTGTCCTAACCACGCCGACATGCCCACTCCAGGAGAGGGGGTAGGTATGCGTGTCGATCTAAAACATGAAAAGAGGGCGCCACCCAGCCGGTCCTCATTTAGACCGTGCTCAGTGGCCCACCCCAAGGGCGTGAGACCCCTCTACCTATGTTCAGATCTATTCCGTTAACATCCCCCAGATATGAACGAGAATTCATCGAGACAACCTAGTAAACTGGCGCTCGGAAGAGACAAAACCCCATCCCAGTTGCCCTATAAAAACGCTGTTTTAACAAGCAACCAAGGCGCACTTAGCCCCTGTGTGATCCTGTAACAGAAACACACCGAGCCAGCACTATGTATGCGTCGAGACCCAAACACATCAATGGATAGTCTAGCAAGACACCAAACATTGTTCCTCCAAGTCGCCTGGGAGAACGACACGGAGCCGTCGTGCTTCATGTACCTTCCTCTTTTTATTCAAAAAAGAACACAGACAGACATGAATCCCTCGTGATTGAAAAGAATATATTGCAACATTGAGCCATGTAAAATTTTGGTTTTAGGGCTCTCAGAAGAGGAGGCACTGAACCCATACACACTCAATAATCGAATTGAATCGAATATACACACAATAGAGCAGGACTCCTTTTTGGAGTTCTACTCACCTTGACAATCTGAGGAGGAGGCTCTGCACTCTGAGGAGGCTCCCTCACATGGAAGGAGAGTCCTAACTCACAGAAGGCCCGAGTAGGAGCTTCGTGAGGAGGAGCCCTGACCCCTCCCTGAAACAGATCCATCATATGGACCTGAACAGCTCACGGAAGTCTTACCAACAGAGACACGCACAGTGACGTACTCTGTGGCGGGGGAATTTCTGCGGTGCACACGCCCAATATCCCAGGGCGTGGGACCAGGAAACTCCCCCCCCCCCCCCCCTTACCCAGTAACATGCCGAACAGCAACGTGACAGGAGGTTAACCCCTGCCCATCAAAGAAGGGGAGGAAAGGATTACCAGTTCACCCCTTTACGACCCCATACCCATGATACGATGTAACGACAAAAAAGAGTATAACAGCTTCACACAGCTCATGTGCTAACCTGCTATCTGATTTTTACTAAGGAAAAAACACAGAATAGAGAGGGCCCCCTTAAGAGCCCCGGTACCAGACTTACACATGTGCTTCTGTGGCCAACCCAACCCAGTTGTAGATCACAAGATACACACAACCCTTTACCACCACAAAAAATGGCAATACACTCTACAGAGGAACGCCGTTTTTCATAATGAGAGAATACACAATTCTCGATTAGTATCGGCCACAGGCCTTGCCAAGCACACACGAAAAGTGACCAAACAATCTTTTCTTTTAGGAAAATACAGTTCCTCAAGCAGTTTTAGCACAACCCCAACAATCAAGCCAAGGGTTACATCGTATCCCACCACACAGTGACACAATATATTGTAAACAACATGTCTGAGAGGAGGGTGAGGAAGTCCCCAGGGAACCAGGGGGAAACGCCCCTCCTACCTTACCCTTAATACGGCCAGTTGAACAGGTAAACCTGTTAATATGTGAACACACTGTTCATTGTCATTACAGGCTGAGAAAAGAATTCATTCTTCACTCATATGTCACTAAGCATAGCTTTATAGGTTAGATTAACCCCCTTAGTTGTGAGTACACGGTACATGAACACACATGATGTTTCTCAACACAACAAACCAGATCATTTTTACATCTGTAACAAACAACGCGATTTGCATGGAGAAGCTAATACCAGTGACAAGATAATTCACACACAACTTGCGTCGTATCCTAAATGTAGTGCAGCAACACTAGTTTTGGAAAACATCGTTATTTACAAAACATTTAGAAGGGAAGGAAGAAGACGCGTTTTAAGGTCTGGTCAGGACCTTCCTACCCCTACCGAGAGCGCAGATCAAGCAAACTGCAGTCTCTAACAGGGCACCGGTAGTAAACACAGCATCCTGTGTTTGACGACACGGGCAGCGTCGCTGCTCCATCCCGCCGCTACGGTTCTCCTTGTTGACGCAGTCCTCGCCGGCCGGCTCCGGGTAGGTTTCGACTAACATCCTCTGTCAAAGATGACGTCGTAGTCAGAGTGTTTAAGGCATGTTATAGTCACAGAAAACGTTCAACAGTGTAGCATTAAGCTAACAGCCGTTTGGCTGATAGCAGCAAGCTAACGTGTACTAGCCTGGTAAACACAGCGAGCTAATACCGCAGCTAACAGCTGCGCAGCTAACACAGTAGGCCACAACTAGCACGCAAGCTAAGCAGCTATCTGCTAAGCAGCTACCACCTGAACTTGTACACAAACGATATAACAAGCCACACTTCAGACAGGCCGCCGTTCTGAAACCCTCCTCACCTTTTAAGAGAGAAGAGAAAAAGAGATGTCAACATAGTTTACAACAGTGATTTTACCAGACATCCGGCGGAGCCAGCACAAGTCCCATCTGGGCTGTAGCCGACTTGAACATGGATCTCCCGATAACGAACATCCATGCCCACATTTCCTCGTGAGGGTATACTCTCATTTGTATATGAAAGATGGGGCCTACACGGTGACAGAGAAGCATCCACTCGTCCAGAGAATCCTGGGATCACCAGTTACTGGTCGTGGCCCACTAGTTGACTATAATGGGCTTCAAACCAAGATCCTCCGCCGTCGCCTAAAAGGCTGAACAGAAGGACCCTAATCTGGGGCCGGTTTTCGTAAACATTGTCAGCTAGCCCCCATAGCACTAACAGACAAGTGGTGCTCGCAAGCAAACATTACTCACCAAACCTGGAACCCACCGCTTCTCACAACAGTCGGTGCGTCCTACAGTCCAGCTGTGTTGCTGGAGGGTCTTACCCCATCCAGCCGCAGCAAGGAGGATTGTAGTTGGGAGGCATGTCAGCGGCGTGAACTCCTAATACGAAAAAAACGGTGGAGGTGTAGAATGATCATCATCTTCCAGACACTCCAGTAACGAAGACAATATCGCCGTATTTTCTCGAAAATAGTGAGAGAGAAAATAAAGATATGATGTCAACGTATCTCTTGTTTTCCAACTTTCTTCAACTAGCAACCTCGTCAAGTGGGGATCTACCGAAGGCACTTCCTTGTCGTGAAAGCGAAGAAGGAGGCGAGTGTGTGGCCCCACCCCTGCTTATGTAGGTAAGCTGATGGGGGTGTGGCCAGACGGATATTGGGATGTAAAGGTGCATTGTGGAATTTTTTATTCAGTGCGCGTGCACGAACGAGGTACAGTGCAGAGAGTGACGCCGAGCGAGAGCCATTACGAAACAGAACTGGATGACATAACACTTTAACATAACCTTTAATCAGAGCAGCATAACTGGACCACATACCACTATAGAGGTCAATGAATACACAAACATCATGTAGAATGCATACTTTAACTTTAGATACTTAAGTACATTCAATAGCAAATACTTCTCTACTTTTACTTAAGTCAAATTTGAATGGAGGACTTTTACCAGAGTACTCGTTTATCTTGAGTATTTATACTTTTTTTTCAGTTTCAGTTTATTTAAAAAAGGACATTTCTGTAAATGTGTCAGTTTTAGCCAGCCGGCTAATTCGCAACTGTAGTCCTTTTGGCAAGATGTTATAAGACCGACAATACACCTAGAACAGAAGCATTAAAAGTAAAACACAGTATATTTACAACACAATCTAACATAATAGTAAAAGCAATAATAATTTTTTTTAGTGCTGTCAATAGATTAAAAAAATAAAAACGAATTAATCTCACAATTTTCTGTAATTAATCTATTCTAGATTAATCTAGATAAAAAATTGCATTTTTCTACTTAATGTCCTCTTGGTCTATATGTCATTTGTCAAGTAATTGGTCAAGTATATTATTATATACTTATTGTTATGTGTCTTGTAAGCCCATATGGGCTGGGCATACACCTGTATGTAAGACATGAAAATAAAAAACCAAATCAAATCAAAATCAAATCAACTTAAGACCGAAGCTTGTAACAGATATTTACTTGAGTAAAATCATGGAATTAATGTAAAATCAACACAAAGAAAGTATATTTAGATTCAAAGACTATCTTAATAGCTTTCTTTGAATACAGTTTCTCTCCTGTGAAATACAAATGTTCAACAAAACCATCAACATCAAATTGACTCAGCTAGACCTTGTTCTTATATCCGCGGCGCTAAGATTGAAGTTTTTCACTCCATAGATTAATCTAGATACATTTATTTTAATGCTTTAAATCATTTAAATTAATCTCCAAAGTTAAAGCATTAATTTTGACAGCCCTAGTTTTTCTGTAAAGGTGTGGTAGGTAGCACAGTGTCTTATTCCAGTTGGTATAGGATGTAAAGGAACTGGGCACTTCCTCCACCACCGTGCGTAGGCAAAGCGCTGAGCCGTGCTACGAGGCGCCACTTAGAGAGAACCGCTGAGTGGCCCGCTGACGCTCTCCACCGCGTTGCCACGGAGACGTGGGCGTCCGCGCAGCGCCAGGGGGCTACCGCCATCAGCTGCGTGTGTGCGTGTGCGTGTGTGTGTGTGTGTGTGTACAGTCGCTCACATTCCTCAGATTAGAGTGATATCATGTCTACTTGGCGCTGGTGGATGAGAGTATCAGGTTGAGTGTGTGTGTGTGCGTGTGCGTGTGCGTGTGCGTGTGCGTGTGCGTGTGTGTGTGTGTGTGTGTGTGCGTGTGTGTGTGTGTGTGTGTGTGTGAGTGAGTGAGTGTGGTTTTGAAGAGATGACAAGTCTTCAGCTGAGGCCGATACTGAAGCGAACTCTTCGAGGCAAACGGATGATTGAAGAGGCTATGTTTAGACGCCGTGCACACACACATGCACACACACACACACACACACACACACACACACACACACACACACACACACACACACACACACACACACACACACACACACACACACACACACACACACACACACACACACACACACACACACACACACACACACACACACACACACACACACACACACACACACACACACACACACACAGACACAAGTGTAGATTTAGGGGCGTTGCAGCGGACATGTCCCCAGGGCCGGACTGGGGAAATAATTCATACCGGGAGATATAGCGCGAAATATAGCCCCAATCAGACCACTTTTTAAGCGGGGGGTCTGGGGGTCCCCCACCAGGACATTTTTTGTTACAAAGACTTAATTTCCTGCATTCTGGTGAATTTTAGTGCATGTGAATCACAAACTAATGAGCCAACAATTGCTTAGTACAATGTACTGTTATGGACCTCAAATAAAACTGTTGTGGCACTAGCAATGCTACTACTCTCTCCACCTTCAAAAACAAAAAAGCAAGAGCACAACATATTTTTCTATTTACTATTATAATACAGTTAACCACTCTCTCCTGTAAGGGCCTTTCTTTTTCTTTGTTTTATCCCTCTCTCCTCCACCCTTTCTCTTTCTTCCACTGTCCATCTTGACATCAACGTTAATTGACTTTCGCTCTACTGTATCTCTCCCGAGTCCCTCACTACCTAGTGCAGTGTTTCTCAACTGGTGGGTTCGCGACCCAAAAGTGGGTCGCGGGGCCATTTTGAGTGGGTCGCGGATTTTTTGCACTACCTATCTTTGTGAAAGTGGCTTCTCAGCTCTGGTCCAGCTGAAGACAAAGCAGAGGAACAGATTGGACATTGAGCATGACCTCAGAGTTGCTTTGTCTACCATCACCCCATACTTTGAGACTCTTGTCAGGAGCAAACAACATCCCCAGTTATCCCATTAGTTCCCTGGGATGTTTAAGCTAAGAAGTCTGCTAAGAAGGATATATTATTTATTATTATTTTATTTCATTGTGTTTTTAGCCCTAGTTGCACTTTTGTTGCAACCCCAGTTATCCCATTAGTTCCCCCAAACTTACTGTAAGTGACTGTGATGTTAAGCTAAGAAGTCTGCTAAGAAGCATAATTATTTATTTATTATTATTATTATTATTATTATTATTATTATTATTATTATTATTATTATTATTATTATTATTATTATTATTATTATTATTATTATTATTATTATTATTATTATTATTATTATTATTTCATTTAATTGGGTTTTTAGCCCTAGTTGCACTTTTGTTGCAACCCCAGTTATCCCATTAGTTCCCCCAAACTTAGGTCTGTTATGTTAAGCTAAGAAATCTCCTAAGAAGCATATATTATTTATTATTATTTTATTTCATTGGGTTTTTAGCCCTAGTTGCACTTTTGTTGCACTTGTTTGTGTTTATTTCATGTTTTTAACAGTTAAAAACTGCACACAAATTTTTTTTAATAAATCATAGTCGTTAAAAAATGTGGGTCGCGACTTAATGACCAGTTGAGAACCACTGACCTAGTGCATTGCCTGGCTGTTATTCTGCATCTGAGTGTCATCTGCCATTCCATTCGCCGCCTCCGCTGTCAATCAGTTGTATCGCCTGGTCCCGCCTCCACCAATCACAAGCGGGCAGCACGGCTCCATTGTGTGTGTGTGATCCGCGTGAGGGAGAGAGAGTCAGATAGTTCTCCAACTCTGTGGCAGACAGTGAAATCCTGGTTGTTCCCCACCCACCTAGGTTATCTAACTATCACGCCGCGCCGCCGCCACAACTAGAAACAATGGCCTGGCAAAAAAAATATATATATATATATATATAATTTTAAAAAAAAAAAATTTTTTTTATATATACTTTTTTTTTTATATATATATATCTGTGCAGGCCAGGCCACGGGAAAACTCCCGGTGCTCCCGATGGCCAGTCCGGGCCGACCCCCTCAATGTTGAGAAGAGGTCAATTTGCCCCCCTAAAATAATATTATAGCTAATATGAATGACAACCCCCTCCCCAAAAGAAATAATCGGGACAAAACATTTCTATATCCTTCTTACCTGTAACTATATATTAACCCGTTCACTACCACACTACAGAAGGTTAACCTTTCGCTACCACACTACAGACGATTAACCGTCTGTAGTGTGGTAGTGAAAGGGTTAACCGCGGCCTTGGGCAGGTGGAACCCCATCGCAGGTGGAACCCCATCCTGATGAATTGAAAATGGGGGACCCTGATGTAAACAAGACGAAAGTCTTTCTCTGGTCTGCATCCCCTTAACAATTGTGTGTATTGAGCTGTACTGTATTGTACCCATTCTGCAATCTGTTAATAAAGTTTTCAATCAATCATTTCAATCAAATCGCTGATAAGATAGCTGTGTTGTCGCCACCACTTCTGATGAGTGGGTAAGTCTGGAGAGAATGTTTATCAAGTTTGAGTCATTTCTGTCTCACGCTAGTCTGGAGAGAATGTTTATCAAGTTTGAGTCATTTCTGTCTCACGCTCTCCTGTCACTGTCTCACTTTCTCTCCTCTGTCACTGTCTCACTCTCTCCTCTGTCACTGTCTCACTCTCTCCTCTGTCACTGTCTCACTCTAGTAGGTAATAGTATAGACATATTAGCATAGCATAGTAGTATAGACATATTAGCATATAGACATATTAGCATAATAGGTAGTAGTATAGACATATATTAGCATAGTAGGTAGTAGTATAGATATATGATATTAGCATAGTAGGTAATAGTATAGACATATTAGCATAGTAGGTAGTATGTAATATAGACATATAGTAGGTAGTAGTATAGACATATTAGCATAATAGATAGTAGTATAGGCAAGGTAGATAAAGGCAGTACGAAGGTTAGTATTCTTTTTTTTTCACACACACGCACGCACGCACATGCACACACACGCACGCACACACACAAACACACGCACGCCTGCACAGGAAACCTGTTGATGGCCCAGGCCAGCCCAAACACATATACATAAACACAGCCTTGGTTTTTTTTTTCTTCTTCAAACGTAAAAGGGCAGACTTATAGCTCCCCCCCCCCTGTTTATTGATGCTGTCTGAAACCAACCTGTGGCATGTATGTCTTTGTGGGGGGGGCGGGGGCGACTCATTCATTCACTAAAATGCTAACCTAGTCCCCCCCCCCCCCCCCCCCAATGTGGCATGTAATGGATCCCATATCCCTCCTTCCTGCATTCGTGTTCCCAGCCGGCCGCCGCGCTCGGCAGGGCGTTTTAAAGAGCCCGGTTGGAAATGAATGAGCGACCTCTGACCCCAGGGCAGCTGCTGGGGCCCCGTCAAAACTTTGTTTATAGGCGGCCTGCCAGCTGATTGGCCCGCGGGACCAGGGCTGTATCCAGGCAGAGTTTTTTTTGTCTTCTCCTCTCTGTGTTTACTTCCTTCTGTTTCTCTCTCTCTCTCTCTCTCTCTCTCCCTCTTTATCTCCCCGTTTTTCTCTCTCTCTCTCTCTCTCTCCCTCTTTATCTCCCCCTTTTTCTCTCTCTCTCTCTGCCTCACTCTCTCTCTTTATCTCCCTCTCCCCCTCTCTTTCTCTCTGTTTTTCTCTCTCTGCCCCCCCCCTCCCCTCTCTCTCTTTCTCTGTATCTCTCTCCCTCTCTGTTTCTCTCTCTCTCCCTCTCTCTCTCTCTCTGTATCTCTCTCCCTCTCTGTTTCTCTCTCTCTCTCTCTCTGTCTCCCTCTCTCTCTCTCTCTCTCTCTCTCTCTCTCTCTGTGTCTCTGTATCTCTCTCCCTCTCTGTTTCTCTCTCTCTCTCTCCCTCTCTGTTTCTCTCTCTCTCTCCCTCTCTCTCTCTCTCTCTCTCTCTCTCTCTCTCTCTCTCTCTCTCTCTCTCTCTCTCTCTCTGTCTCCCTCTACACCACCGGGCTGGTTGTTGTCAATGGAGAACATCACTTGCGTGTTGCAGCGAGCGGAGGCAGCGTTCACTCAACAGGTCACTCTGCTCTCTGTTTTGCCGCATGTGGTTCTTTGAACCTTTGGATTAGATTATATTCTAATCTGTATTGTCATACAGTACAACGAGAATAAGTCTGGCATCCAACCAGAGTGTAAATGTAACAGTAAAGTGCAACAGTAATATACAAAGTACAGGTGATTAAACTGTGTATAAGATATATCAATTAGTACTACTGAGTAATAGTGCTAATCAGATGTATGTACAGAGTTGTAGTATTAATATGTACAGTGATGCAGGTATAAAGACACTATGGTAGTAAGTCATACTGGCCAGCAGTGTAACTAGTAAGAGTAGGTAAGGGATATGTACAGATATAGATATAGTATCTACAGATATGTAGAAAGGATTATATGCAGGTATGAACAGACATATGTGGATCAGATGTATGTACAGAGTGTAGTATTAATATGTACAGTGATGTACACGGTGGGTAGTGGTTAACACTGTCGCCTCACAGCTAGAAGGTCCAGGTTCGATTCCGCTTGGGGACCAGGTTGCCGTCTTGCCAGGTACCCAGGTGGGGTATCTCCCGGGCCTTTCTGTGTGGAGTTTGCATGTTCTCTCCCCCCCCCCCCCCCCCCCCCCCCCCCCCCCCCGATAAGATAAAACCCAATGGAAAAACATGCACAACAGATCGCTAACACTGTCGCCTCCCCTGACGAAGACAGACAGGCGCACTTGGATTGGTCCCCGGGGCGCGGCTGCTCCCGGCTGCCCTTGAGGGGGGGGGGGGGGGGGGGTCAAACTCAAACGCAGAGAGGAACATTTCATCGATGACTCAAAAAAGAAAAAAATCGCATGTGTGTGTATCTGTGTGTGTGCCGCCCATCGCGTGTGTGTCAATGTGTGCAATGAATAATGTAATGGGAAATATTAAAGGACAAATCATTCTGAGTCATTATTAATAATAGAAAAGTTTATTTCACCGTGGCCACAATGAAAGGACAGTTTACAGACAGATACATCATGTTCACACATAAGCGTCTGGCCATAAGTGACCAAGCGGTTTGGGCAGAACATAGTTTTAATACACACTTGCAAGACGTAACATTATACATCAGATATGATGATGAAAGCAAATTAAAATGGTTCCCAGTTACGGGAAGTAATAATAACCTTGCTTTGGCTGGCTGGGAGATTACCTTGGAGTCTCTTAAAGAGACACACACACATTACATAGCTGGTCACAGTGAACCAGTCAAGCTGTAAAATGATCAAATGATATCTCAACACAGATCTAGAATGACATGATACTATATCCCACCACAATAAAGACTTTTTCAAAAGTCCAGTTTGATCTTAATCTTTAATCTTTTCAAGTGAACATACGGGTGTAAAGACACGATGGCAGTAAAGTCGTCCTGAAGTCGTCATATCGAAGGGTCACGAGCCGTCGCTCTTTGGAAGGAAAACGCGGAAACTATCTAAAAACACCTCATCAAGGGCGACGTTCTCTTTGATTCACGTGGGAGCCGGGAGCCACCCCACCCCACCACCACCACCCCCCCACCTCCACCTCCACCTCGGATTGTCATCTCTCATTTTACTGTCATTACACCCCCCCCCCCCCCCCCCCCCACCTCCAACACCCCCATGTATTTTCTCTTTGTTATCATGTGCTTTAAGAAGTATCCACGGCCAAGGGGACGGGGGGGGGGGGGGGGGGGGTCGACATGTCGTCTCGCTGGAGAATTCACCTCCCTAACCCTAGACACCAGCACCCCTGCTATCTTGTCCCCGCTCCGCCCCCTCTCAGATTACACACACACACACACACACACACACACACACACACACACACACACACCACACACACACACACACACACACGCACACACGCACACACACACACAGACACACACACACATACACACGCGCACACACACACGCCATAACTCCATTGTTGTATTGTTTAGTCCCCAGTCGAGGGGCGGGAGGAAGGGACCGAGCGCGGGGGGGGGGGGGGGCACACCAGTTGGTGTTGCTATCTCCAGGCGGGAGAGGAGGTGGGAGGTCGATGGGTGGAGGTCGGCTGACCCCCCCCCCCACATCGAGGGCATTTGGCTAATCCCCCTTGGTCTGGGTGAAATGAGGACAGACGCTCCCCCCCCCCATAACAGGGGGTCTGAGGATCTGGCCTGCGTGCCCGTCCCCCTCCCACCCGTCCCCCAGGCTCGGACGTCTTTGGGATTACCCCTGGGTACGGCGCGGGGATAATTGGTCTGTCGCTTCACAAAGGCGTTTAGTTTCAATGTCATTATGACGGTGAAGAGGACAGGCTGACGGCCGCCGCCGTTGTTGTTGTTGTTGTTGTTGTTGTTGTTGTCTTTCCTGGGGAAGGTCAGGGCACACTGTGTTCTAATGTGTTCTTCTGGTGCAGGGTGATGAATTCAAAATGGGGGACCCTGACGTAAACAAGACCAAAGTTCTTTCTCTGCTCTGCATCCCCTTAGGCTGGTAAAGATATGCCTCCTAAAATGTCTAAACGGAAGTACAGGAAGTACAGGCTACAGGCTTTCCGGTTTCGACAAAACAATTATAGAAACGTGTGTGAAGTGCACAATATTTCCTCGTTTTAAGCCACTGCAGCGGCTTTGCCTGAAGAATTTACTACATGACCGGAACGTTTCTATAGCTTATTGTTTGCCGACAGGATTCGGGAAAAGTTTGGTCCGTTCGGAGGCAGCTTCCAGGGGAAGTACATATACCGGGAATTCTACCCCATAGACCAGGGGTTCCCAAACGTTTTCAGCTCGAGACCCAAAAGAGAAATTTGGTGTTTCCCCGGGACCCAAACTTACAACAATACATCATGAATTGCCATAACATACATTTATAACTACTGATAAAGAACACAACAAACCATGAATTTCAAAGGTATATGAAATGTATTTATTTAATTATACAAGTACATCACAGCAATAATCAGACTGTAATGTTAAGTTGCTCACCACCTCATGACTATGTACATACAATTTTGTAACACTTTTAAATGAACAAACATGTTCTACTCTCCTTTCTATTTCTCACCCCTTTTTCAACTCTCCATTTCTTACCCCCCCCCCCCCCCCTCAGTCCCTCAACCTTAAACCCCAACATTGAGCAACATTCTGATTAATTTGTACTGACTTATTTTTAAATTCTACTGACCTGACATCATGTTAGAAGGGGTATAATATTTCATCTATGGCACAATGAAATCTAATGAGAGGTATGTGGCTGGTTGAAGTTGAAGTGCTATTCTGAGGTCATGCTGAGCATTTAGTCTGTTTCTGTATTTGTTTTTTAGGTATGCTAGAGTAGAAAACCCAGATTCACATAAGTATGCCAAACTGAATCAACACATCTACAGCTAAAAAAAAAAATCATTTTTTTTTTACTTTTTATTGGCGACCCAATAAAAACGGGTCCGCGACCCAGAGTTTGGGAAACGGTGCCATAGACACTTTTCGGCCGTAGTTCTTTACCAGGCTTTATCTCACGGAGGAGATAAAACTGGGAACGAGGTTAGCATTCCCTTAACAATTGTGTGTATTGAGCCGTACTGTATTGTACCCATTCTGCAATCTGTTAATAAAGTTTTCAATCAATCAATCAATCAGGGTGAGGGTCACGTACAGTGGGCTCGACACACAAGAGAGCTCCGTACAAACACATGGAGTGGTTTAGCCGTCTTCCCCAGAGAACACCAGCTGAGCGGAAGCCATTATGCAAAGAGACCCCATGTGACTGGTGTAAACAATGTGCACATTCAGATTAGATTAGATTAGGTTTAAATGTATGGTCATCATGATACAGCACAAGTACAGTTACAACGAAAAGAAGTTTGGCATCCAACCAGAGTGCAAATGTAGCAGTAAAGTGCAACAGTAATATACAATGTACAGGTGATTAAACTGGGTATAAAGTATATAAATGAGTACTACTGAGTAATAGTGCTAATCAGATGTATGTACAGAGTTGTGGTATTAATATGTACAGTGATACAGGTATAAAGACACTGTGGTAGTAAGTCATACTGGCCAGCAGTGTAACTAGTAAGAGTAGGTAAGAGATGTACAGATATAGTATCTACAGATATGTAAAAAGGATTATATGCATGTATATTCAGACATATGTGGATATATATATGTCTATGGTAAATATGAATATATAAATATATCTCTATATATATGATGATCATATATGGGTAGACTGTAGTTTGAGGTGCAATAGTAATATACAATGTACAGATTAGATTCAGAATGTATCGTCATCATACAGAACCAGTACAGTACAACGAAAAGAGGTTTGTGCAAATGCAGGAGATTAAATTGTGTATAAAATACATAAATGAGTACTACTGAGTGTAGTGCTAATCACAGAGTTGTAGTATTAATATGTACAGAGTTGTGTAGTACACTGCTTCGACAAGCAGTGTGAGCGTGTTACTGTCGTGCGTGTTGTAAGTATAGCGTATAATCGCAGACGTCCAAATTCAACAGGTTGGGGGGGAGGGGGGGGGATTTAATAACATGGCCACAGATTGTTCGCAAACCCTCTCATCACAAGGCCCATCAGAGGGGGCGGGACTTCCTGCGAGAGGTCCATGTGTGGTGCGGGAACGCAGCGTCGGAGGGGGCGGGACTTCCTGCGAGAGGTCCACCACGTGTGGTGCGGGAACGCAGCGTCGGAGGGGGCGGGACTTCCTGCGAGAGGCTTCATAGGAACCCGTCAACGCAGACACCTTTTGAAGTCTAATGATGACTCTAATACTGGCCTTCAGCTCTGACACACACACTGTATATTGCATTACAACAGACACGACGGTCTCTCGTTTTCACACCCTGCCAGAAAGTGAAGGTGAATTAATGACCTCACGGAACATGCTTTGATGCTGTGGTTCTGTTTATCAGAGTGTGAAATACCCCCAGCCCCCCCCCCACCTAGATAGTAGCTCAGTGTTACCCTGACCTCCTCCACAGAGTCAATACACAACACAGGATTTCATGAATGCAAGGCAATGGACTGTAGGCTATACACACAGACTTAGTACACGCATCGTCAAGGCTAACGGCGTCACCGTACGCGATAAGGTCACTCAAGCAACTCTCTTTCTCTCTGTCTCTCTGTCTCTCTCTCTCAATTCAATTCCAATTAAATCAATTCAATGGGGCTTTATTGACCCGAGGAAACATATGTTTACATTGCCAAAGCCAGTGTTAAAACAATCAAAACAACAATCTCTCTCTCTCTCAATTAAATTTAATTCAAAGGGGCTTTATTGACGTGAGGAAACATATATGTTTACATTGCCAAAGCCAGCGTTAAGCGTTATAAAACAATCAAACAGACATCAGTACAGTACAGATAGTGCAGGAATATTTGTGTCTTTTATGGCAGTTGTATTCCACTGGATGTGGATCTCTCTCCTCTCTCTCTCCTCTCTCTCTCTCTCTCTCTCTCTCTCTCTCTCTCTCTCTCTCTCTCTCCTCTCTCTCTCTCTCCTCTCTCTCTCTCTCTCTCTCTCTCTCTCTCTCTCTCTCTCTCTCCCAGTTCAACATCACCAAGGCTAACGGGCAGCATCATCGATAAGGCCGCTCGTGAAGCAACGACGCCCCGCAACAGAATCCACACCACGGGTAACTCTGTGAATAAATGGACTGTGTTTATATAACAGTTTTTATCCAAAGCGCTTTACAACTTATGCCTCACATTCACCCACTCACTCACCCACCCATACACACCGACGGCGGAGGCGACCATGCAAGGTGCCAACCTGCTCTCATCTGGAGCAGTTAGGGGTTAAGTGTCTTGCTCAAGGACACATCGACACGCTGCTGGGAGGAGCGGGAATCGAACCACTGTCTAACCCTAACCTTCCGGTTACCAGGCGACCGCTCTACCTCCTGAGCCACGGTCTAACACTAACCCTTCTGATTACCAGACGACCACTCTACCTCCTGAACCACTGTCTAACACTAACCTTCTGATTACCAGACGACCGCTCTACCTCCTGAACCACTGTCTAACACTAACCTTCTGATTACCAGACGACCGCTCTACCTCCTGAACCACTGTCTAACACTAACCTTCTGATTACCAGACGACCGCTCTACCTCCTGAGACACTGTCTAACCCTAACCTTCAGATTACCAGACGACCTGCTCTACCTCCTGAGCCACTGTCTAACCCTAACCTTCAGATTACCAGACGACCTGCTCTACCTCCTGAGCCACTGTCTAACCCTAACCTTCTGATTACCAGACGACCTGCTCTACCTCCTGAGCCACTGTCTAACCCTAACCTTCTGATTACCAGACGACCGCTCTACCTCCTGAGCCACTGTCTAACCCTAACCTTCTGATTACCAGAACGACCTGCTCTACCTCCTGAGCCACTGTCTAACCCTAACCTTCTGATTACCAGACGACCGCTCTACCTCCTGAGCCACTGTCTAACCCTGATTGCTGAGGCATGGCTGGCATCAAACTGTCTTTGTCTCAATGACAGTAAAACAGAGGTCATGGTGTTTGGTCCCAGCAATGGTCATGTGCCTCCTCCTGGTGACTTGGGCCATCTTGGGCTTTTTGTGAAGCCAACAGTCACCAACCTAGGGGTACAATTCGATTGTGACCTAAAGCTGACAAGCAGATCAATACTGTGGTGGGAAGGAGCTTTTTCCAACTTAGGAGGCTGTCCAAGGTCAAACCTTTTTTATCCCGTTCCGTTTTTGAAACGGTTATCCATGCTTTTATGACCTCTCGCCTTGATTACTGTAATGCCCTGTACGTGGGCGTCAGTCAGGCCTCCCTCTCTCGTTTGCAGTTGGTGCAAAACGCTGCTGCCCGTCTGCTGACGGGAACACGAAAGCGGGAGCACATTTCCCCTGTGCTGGCTGCCCTCCACTGGCTTCCTGTGCGTTTTAGGATTGATTTTAAGGTTTTACTGTTTGTTTTTAAATGTTTGAACGGCTTGGCACCGGGTTACCTCTCAGACCTGCTGGAACCCTATGTTCCTCCAAGGTCCCTCAGGTCCTCTGACCAGCTCCTCTTGGCCGCTCCAAACTCCAGGCTGAAGCTTAGGGGGGACCGTGCTTTTGCAGTGGCAGCCCCAAAGCTCTGGAATGAGCTGCCACTGCATGTTAGGCAGGCCCCCACTCTGCAGGTGTTTAAATCACGCCTCAAAACACACTTATTTGCTCTGGCTTTTGTTTTTTAAACCGTTTTTGAGAGACTGGCCTTTTTTATGTGACACATTGTACTGTTTTATTATGTGTTTTTATTAAATTTTTATGTTTTATGTTTTATCCTATGTTTGTGGACTTGTACAGCACTTTGGTCAACTTTGTTGTTTTAAATGTGCTATATAAATAAAGTGGATTGGATTGGATTGGATTGATTACCAGACGACCTGCTCTACCTCCTGAGCCACTGTCTAAGGCGCCGGTTACACCTTTCGTTTCATTTTCGTTTCATTGTCAGATGAGTTTCGCCGCAACGTAGCAGCCTCGAGTCACACTTTCGTTTTTGTCACCTGAGCACAGTGATGTAGTACACTGCCAAAGCAGTAGGTGGCAGTAGGTGGCGAACATGAAGGCAATTTCAACCAATCAGAACTTGAATGTGCCAATACACTTCCTGCAAAACTTGCAAAAGAAAATGTCAACAAGGCGGGGCCACCATCTTTTGCCTATTTACCCAATGCAGCTATTCTTTTTCAGCAAAGTCTAATAAAAGTGCAATAAACAAAACAGATACATTCACTGTGTGTTCTGCCTGTCATTTGTTGATGAAACAAAACTAACATCAACACAAGTGACCACCAAGAGCGGATACTGTAGTTTAGTCTAAAAAAAGATCGGTAGCTACATTGTTAGCTGCATGCTAACGTCAATGGAATTTGCCATTATAACAGTATAGCATTGTGGCTAGAAGCTAACGTTAGCTCACGCTAGTTAGCCAGCACCAAACTGATGATATCGGGAGCTATCAGTAGTTAGATAACATTAGAGCAGTGGAGGTTTCTCTATGACGACACGTGAAACACAAATTCACTCATAATTCATAATTATTATTAATTTACATATACCTATATATATATAAAAAAAAAAAACTATATATATATATATTTTTTTAAATTATTATTTTTTTTTTTTTTATTATAAATGTTTTCCTCTGTAAAAAAAATGCCAGTGAATTTTTTTTTCTTCAAAAATGGCCAAAATTGACAGCTCTGAGCAGGCCTGCACTGCAGTATTGCCTGCAGTAATTATTCGTGAAGAAAACTTCACAGGTGTGACCCATTGTTAAATAAATAATAAATAACAGCGAATCAAAATAGGCTATTAACTTCATCTAAGAACGGTCTGTGCAGTTAAACTCTTGCCATTGAATGGAGGATTGATTGATTGACAGCCCTTGACATCCAATACACGGAGGTTGAATATGATTGGCAGCCTTGCAAATCCAATCAGAGATTTCTGCATTGCAAAGTCAAAATGGGTCCAGCTGCATGTGAGGAGGATAGGTTTAGCTCGGGCCAATCTCAAGTTTCTCAAGTTTCTTTATTAGTTGTCATACAGAAGTACAGAATACTTTTATACAAAATGTAACATAAAGAAGCATTTTGTATAAAAGTATTCTGTACTTCTGTATGACAACTAATAAAGAAACTTGAGAAACTTGAGATTGGCCCGAGCTAAACCTATCCTCCTCACATGCAGCTGGACCCATTTTGACTATGTGAAAGTTGAGACTATGAGAAAGTTGTTGTTTAGTAGGTAGTAAGCTGTACAGCTATAACAAGTCAGGCTAAATTAAACTTTGCGCCAACATTAGGACCGAAGTAGAAACCAGCAACTGAGCAACATGAAGAAGTGGATTTATGCATCTGGATCAGAAAAAAACGTTGTGGATGAAAAAGTAAGTACTGTAGGCTACAGTGCTTGTATGCTAACAGTAGCTAGGCAGCTTAGCCTACATCACAATGATAATCACCAAGCTAACTTACTGTACACACTGTAGGGCTGGGCAATTAATTGAAACAGAATCGCGATATCGATTCATAGACCTATGCAATCTAATTTCTAAGTTATGACTATTTTCTTTTATTACAATTTTTTTTTTTTTTTTTTTTTTTTATTATTATTTTATCTGGGTTGAACATGATTTGTGGAACTCCCTCTGGTGTTGTGGTCGTGGTATTCACTGACCTTTAGGAAGTATTTCGACATGCACATGGGTATCTTAGTGGTGTAGTGTATCTTGTAGACCAGGCCCATTGCAAGTTGCTGTACTCCGTCGTCTACTCTAAGCCATCCTAGGTTGTCAAAGTGGACAGGGGTGAGGTGGGTTTTAGGAGTAAGGTCAAGCAGTAGTCTGACCAGTTTGTTTTGTGATGTTTGTAATCTTGTTTTTAGTGCCTTTGAGGTGCTTTGGTACCATGAGGTGCAAGCATAGTCGTAGTACCCTTGAATGAGTGCTCCTGTTAGAGTCTTCAAGGTATTCTTGTTTACCAGAGAGGAGATCCGGTACAGGAATCTAGTTCGTTGGTTGACTTAGTTTTATTACATTGGATCCCATTTTGTCACAGGAAAGATTTGCCTCTATAGGATGGAACCCAGGTAGGTAATTTCATCTTTCCTTTTAAGATAAGATAAGATATTCCTTTATTGATCCCCTTGGGGAAATTCAGGCATCATAGCAGCATGGGGGAAGGGGGGGGGTACAGGTAGTGAAAACTACACAAGCAGTGTAAACAAATAGGTCAATATAATTTACTATCTAACTAACTGAAATATACATTATTCATTATTCACAGTATCACAGTATCCACATAAGGTGCAGTATGCATAAGGTAGTGTTATTGTCCTACTTGGGTTCCTATTAGTTCTAGGTCGATGTCTGGCAGCAGTCGCTGCCCACTGTTGTGGAGCCTGATGGCCACTGGTATGAAGGACTGTCCGAGGCGGTTAGTTGAGTGTCGGGGGGGTATGAGTCTGTGGCTTCCTTGTCACCTTCACCTAATATGTTTTGATCTGGTCAGGTGCGCTGTCACCTAAAATGTTTTGATCTGATCAGGTGCGCTGTC
>NC_140170.1:10231530-10288046 GCF_963971535.1 Notolepis coatsorum | reverse complement strand
GCTCATGTTAGCCAGTGGCAGTGCCAATCGGTAATGCTAGCAGAATGAATGGATGTAAACTTTATTTAACATATTGCATATGGGTACAATACAATACGGCTCAATACAAACAATTGTTAAGGGAATGCAGACTGTTGTAGCTTGGACTGGGGTCCTTATAACAATAACTTGACAACACATAGTAGCTGCAGCTATTTGGGACAGCTCTGTTGTCACCGGAAGGGCACGCAGATGGTATCTACTGCGCATGGGCGTTTTCGCAACAACGGCTCCGTGCAGACTACACAGCTGTTGTCGGAGAGTTTTTGGCGCTACTCCAAAACGCAAACACAATTTAGCGTTTCAGCTAGGGCCACAACGTATCCGCCAAAAAACGCCCTGAGCCTGCTGGCCGTGTCACTGTGGGCCTCGCCCTGAGCCTGCTGGCAGTGTCACTGTGGGGTCTGTGAGACCTGTATGAGGACTACGAGGGGCTAAACGTGAGCGTAGCGCCCACTGGGTCTCGCTCCACACAGACATTTATAGAAGATCAGGACGAAAAAGAAAGTCACCGTCGTCGCTCTTTCCTCCTTCTCAAAGCACACTTAACTTGAAGAGTCGGGTTGCGATGCGCAAATTCATACCCAATTAGTCCTAATATTTCTTGTTTGAACTAGGAAAAGCTGCCTTTTCCTTTGATGCTTCCAACACCTGGAATGCCCTCCCTCCTCCCTCCTCCTCCTCCTCCTCCTCCTCCTCCTCCTCCTCCTCCTCCTCTCCCTCCTCCTCCTCTCCTCCTCCTCCTCCTCCTCCTCTCCTCCCCCTCCTCCTCCTCCTCCTCCTCCTCCTCCTCCTCCTCCTGACTCTGAAGCTGAAGGTTCTTCCTCCTCTTGCGAGATGTTTGTAAATGTCACGTCCTGATAAGAAGGGAAAGCACAGATGTGGAACAAGGGATGCGTCACAATCGACAGACAATAACGGACAGATAATAAAACTCTCTCTATCCATGCTCTTTTCAGTCTTCTGTATCTCTCTCTTCTGCATTACTTCTGTCTCTCTCTCTCTCTCTCTCTCTCTCTCTCTCTCTCTCTCTCTCTCTCTCTCTCTCTCTCTCTCTCTCTATATATATATATCATATATATATATATATATCTTCTGTATCTCTATAATATATATATTATATATCTCTCTCTTCTGTATCTCTCTCTCTCTCTATATATATATATATATATCTTCTGTATCTCTCTCTCTCTCTCTCTATATATATATATATATATATATATATATATATATATATATATATATATATATATATATATATATATCTCTATATATATATATATCTCTTCTGTATCTCTCTCTCTCTCTCTCTCTCTCTCTCTCTCTCTCTCTCTATATATCTCTTCTGTATCTCTCTCTCTCTCTCTCTCTCTCTCTCTCTCTCTCTCTCTCTCTCTCTCTGGCTGGCTGGCTGGCTGAGGAAAGCTCTGTACAGAACAGATGTTTTTTCCTCCCTGAGTTTCAGTGTCAAAAGCGAAACAATAATGGGCGACAAAATGACACTTCAGACCTCGTGGGTGGTCTGTGCTTTCCTGAAAATCATGGAATTATTGTTATTGTTTTATCATTCATCTCGCCCTGCTGAGAACCGCCCACAGGAAGAAAGATCATAGATTACTCTATACTTGTGTTTGTTAAGATACATAAGATATTCCCTTATCGACCCCCTTGGGGGAAATTCGAGCGTCATAGCAGCATGGGGGAGGGGGGGAGGGGAGGTACAGGTATGGGCAGGGTAATAAATATAGGCAGTCAAATTAGATCTGAATATAAAAACATGAGAAAAGATAAACGGTGTAAACAAAGATGACGTCCCATCGGTTATATTATGTTACAATAAATGTAGGCAATAAAGAATTTGAATCTTAACGTATACTATGAGTAAGAATAAAAGTAAACAGTATACACAAGGTGCAGTATACACAATATACAAGGTACCCTGACTGGCATGTTGTTACTAACTAACTCTGTCTCTCATACAGTCAGTCAGTCAGTCAGTCATTCGCTCACTCACGGTGAGCCACTCTGCCCCTAGTGGCAGCTCACAGACATGGCACTTTGGCTACGTTCTCACTGCGAATCAGTTAAACTCATATGTGACTCAAATCTTCTTTTATTTCATGACAGTGTGAACGGCACAAATCACATGGAATCTGATTTTTTCAACCTTGATTTGGGCCACTTTCATAATGGTCCAAATCAGATACTGATCTTTTTGCAACGCGACCTCAATCACGCAACTTTTACTTCACTCTCCAGATTGAAATCCGTGACAATCTTTTACACCCGACTTCTTTATTGTTGCATGCTGCGCATGCAGGTCAGTTCAGGAGCGCGCAACCAGTTCCAGGGTTCCCACAGACATTGCTAAATGAAATTCAAGGACTTTCAAGTACTTTCCTAAGCACCATTTTTCATTTGAAACGGCATTTAAAAGGATACAATTCACTTTTAAATGCTGTTTTTTATAGAACAAAAATCGGATCCAATATGTATGGCTTAAAACCAATTTCTGACAATTAGTTACACTTTAAATCAAAATAATTCTATTTCTTGATTCAGAAATGTTTTATCATGGATGAACAAAACTTTCCATGCGAATGGTTGATTTGAATTTCAAGGACTTTTTAAGCACCTTGTTAAAAAAAATCTGTTTTCAAGGAATTCCAGCCCTTTTTTTTTTTTTTTTTTTGCACAAAAATCAAGCACTTTAAGCACTTCAAGGACCTTGTGCGAACCCTGCAGTCCACACTGGGATCTGATATTGGCGACATTAACCCTTTCACTGCCACACGACAGAAGGTTAACCCTTTACTATCACACAACCGACGGTCGTGTGGCAGTGAAAGGGTTAACCCTCTGTGTATTGTCGCAGTGAAAGGGTTAACCGTTTTGGTAGCGTGGCAGTGAATTGGGTTAAAAAGATTATAATATCAACAAAAGCCAAAACAAGAGTCGGCTCTGAGCAATAAATCTGCATTGAGCACCGTGGCTTGCAGTGTGAACGCAGCCTTTGTGTGAGCCCGGCGGTTCCACACATGTGACACTGCTTTGCATCTACACTGTTTGTCCTTGTTGTCTTTAACGGCTGGGGCTCTGTGTCGTCGGTGAAGGAGCCAAAAGGTGTCAGGAAGAAAGTTGAGCAGAGGACCGTACTTCCTGTTGTTGTTGTTGTTATAGAGACACATGTCGACTCCCAGCTCTCTTATCTACTGTCCTCATGAATCCACATCTAGATTAGATTAGAATGTATTGTGTCATCATTCAGCACAAGTACAGTACAATGACAAGAAGTTTGACACCCAACCAGAGTGCAAATGTAACAGTAAAGTGCAACAGTAATATACAATGTACAGTGTACATTTACATTTAGTCATTTAGCTGACGCTTTTATCCAAAGCACAAGTCATCAGGAAGGGCACAACTCTTATCAGCTGAGTAACAATGTTCATCAAAGTGTTGAGTGCTACAGTGTAGGTTAGTTTATTAGCACAAGTGCATGGACAGTACGGTTAGTTAGGGTTAGATTATTATTATTTTCTTCTTTTCTTTCATTTCAGATAATGGTTGAAGAAGTGCGTCTTTAGTCGACGGCGAAAGATTGGACGGGTTTCGGCTGTCCTAACTGGTGGGCAGTTCGTTCCACCATTGTGCTCGGATAGGAGTGGGTTTGAGAGGGTACATATATCCACATATATATTTACATTTACCACATAAATATATATATTATATCCATATCCGTCTGAATATAGATATAATCCTTCTATATACCTACTTATACACCTACATATAACTCTGTATGATAACATGTACAATAATGCTGTATATATATATATATATTCTTACCATATACTGTATATATATATATATATATATATATATATATATATATATATATATATATATATATATATTATATATATATATATATATATCCACATCTGTCTGTACATACCTGCATATAATATACATACTATAGCTTACTATATCCCTTACCGTACTCTTACTAGTTACACTGCTGGCCAGTATGACTTACTACCATAGTGTCTTTATACCTGTATCACTGTACATATTAATACTAGGGGTGGGAATCGCCAGAGGCCTCACGATACGATACTATCGCGATACTTGCGTCACGATACGATAGTATCGCAATACTAAATATATTGCGATACGCTGAGTATTGCGAGTTCTTTTTTTTTTTAATCAAATTTAATTTATTACCTTTTTTCAACTGCGAAGTAAAACTTTGTCAACATGTTTTATCTAATAAAATAAAGTTCAGTCTCACTTCAATAATTTTTATTGCAGAACATGGTATTTTCTCAAGCAGACAGACGTAAACACTGTAATCTGTGTTGCATGTACCCGACAAACTGAACTGTTTGTATTACAGTCATATTCCAACTTAACTGAATGCACATACGGACTACTGTACTATTACAGGTATTGAAATGAACAATGCAACTTCCTTATACAAAATTTGAATCATTAAATATCGATACTTGGCGTCCCTGTATCGATACAGTATCGCCACGCAAAGTATCGCGATACTACTACCTATCGATTTTTTCCCCCACCCCTGTACATACATCTGATTAGCACTATTACTCAGTAGTACTCATTTATATATTTTATACCCAGTTTAATCACCTGTACATTGTATATTACTGTTGCACTTTACTGTTACATTTGCACACTGAATAATGACAATACATTCTAATCTAATCTAATCTAATCTAATCTAATCTAATCTAATCTAATCTAATGTTTAGCCTCACTCCTTATATCCTAGTTCTCCTGACCTATCCAAGACCAAGACCATAGAAACCCATTCCTGGCCGCGTGAAGTGGCTTGTCTTTAAGAGTGTGGCCTTTTCCAGTGTGTATTCCACAAGGAAGCGTAATAAAAGGTTTCAGTCGGATGGTGTTTGATTTGGACGCTAAAATACATCACCAGGGTATCTGCCGATTTCAGTTAAGTTTGAGACTTTTTAAGACCTTTTCAATGGCCATACTAGCAAGTAGCAACAAAAACAATAACCCCGTGACACACCAAGCTCCCGGTAGCCCTGCAAAAACAACCAAACATTTAATATATTTAACATTATTTCATCTCCCCGACTGCCCCCCCCCCCCCCCCCCCCCCCCCAGAATGTAATACCTGTGCAAATGAAATTTGAAAGACTTTTTAATACCGTGTTAATAAAGCCTAAAATGTAGAATTATGAATGTAATACTCTGTAAGACTCCATAATACCCCCGCAGATAACCTGGTCACATGATTTCCACTAAACAGGATCGTGGGGGGGGGGGGGGGGGGGGGGGGCGAAATTCTGGTGGCGGTTCAACCGAAACCAACGACCAATAGTATCATTACAAATTTTATTTTTTTTAAATAAAGAGAAATTCAAAACCAGATCACAGAACTTATAGCCATTAACTGAGCAACAGAGCCACCCCCCCCCCCCCCCCCCACTACCTGTAGCTTTTATTTTAAAGGACAAACCCCCAATCAAACAGGCCCAGGCACACAAGTCAAGCCACAATAAACTGCAAAAGGCCATTAACCCCCCCCCCCCCCCCCCGGGTGCAGAGGTGAAGCGTCAGAGGGTGAGTTCTCTGGCTCTTGTTTGCCAAATCTCCCGTCTCTCGGCCCTCTCGGCCTGCCCCTCTGTGTCTCTCTCTCCTGCCCCCCCCCCCCTGCCCCACAAAGCCTACATTGTTCCCTTGTGGCTGCTTGGGAACCCAATCCTAGGGCAGCTGTCCGAATCAATCTGCATGTGCACACACACACACACACACACACACACACACACACACACACACACACACACACCACACACACACACAGTCAAGCACACGCAGACACACACACACACAGTCAAGCACACGCAGACACACACACACACACACACACACACACACACACACACACCGCTTTACTAATCTTGAACACACACGCTCAAATCATCCACACACCTACGTGCCAGTCATGTGATGGAACAAAGGGCCGAACAGAGAGACCCCCCTCTCGCTCCACACAGACCCCCCTCGGTCCATACAGACCCCCCCCCCCCCCTCCTCCTCTGTCCATACAGAGTAGACCCCTTTCTCAAGACACCCCACCTTCCAATTAGAGAGACCCCCTTCCTGCCCTGCCCCGCCTGTGTGCGAGAGAGAGAGAGAGAGAGAGAGAGAGAGAGAGAGAGAGAGAGAGAGAGAGAGAGAGAGAGAGAGAGAGAGAGAGAGAGAGAGAGGACAGGACGGAAGGGGGGGGGGCTTGTGGTCACAGCCCAGCCCCTCCTCCCCCTCCTCTCTCCCCCCAGAACCAAAACAACCCCCACATGGCTACCCCAGCCCCCCCCCCCCCTGTAGCCAAACACTTCCCAGCTGTGGGCTTGACCAGTTAACCCTTTAGTAGGTCACGCACGCACACACACACACACACACACACACACACACACACACACACACACACACACACACACACACACACACACACACACACACACACACACACACACACGCACACACACACACACAAAGAGAGATAAACATTAAGTGAGCAAAAGTTGAACTAGAGAAAAGAGCTCAAAACATCTAAAAATACACGGAAATCCATCTAGCTTTTCACTCGTGTATGAATATATTTAACCGAATTAACTAATATACTTACAGAGTGGTAATGTTTTCTAACGTGACCGATCTCACAAGACGCTTCATTATGCGGCATGTTTCATTCAACTGTGACCCTTTCACTGCCACGCTACCAAACGGTTAACCCTTTCACTGCGACAATACAGAAGGTTAACCATTTCACTGCCACACGACAACGGGTTAACCCTTTCACTACAGTATAGTATAGAGACCTATTAGCAAGATAGGTAGTAGTAGACGGAGGGATGTGGGTGACCGCAGTGGAGAGCACACAGCGTAGGCGTCAAACATGTGAATTCATGCACAGGGTTTCCAAATAAACACTGAAAAAACTATGCCCTTCTGTGCATAGCCTATATCTATATGCGTACACAGTATGTTAGCGCACACACACACACACACACACCAGGTGTGTGCGAGGATCTGCCAACATTCATTCCCTAACTTTACAAAGACATGCCTATAACCGTGATCCTTGACGTCTTCCTATAGAGTGAAGTCTGGTTAAGATTGTCTTCCCCCTCCCAAAGTCTGGTTAAGATGTCTTCCCCCTCCCAAAGTCTGGTTAAAATGTCTTCCCCCTCCCAAAGAAGTTATGTCAACAACTATAACAGAGCCTGTGATACAAGTACACACCCACACACACAAACACAAATATATACACACACACACACACGCCTGTAAATGGAAACACATTTGCGACTGGTTTTTTTTCCGTCATGCAGGCAGCATGGAAGGGGGGGGGTTGGGGGGGGGGGGGGGGGTTGGGGGGGGGTGAAGCACGACAACTTTCCATTACAGGAAGTACCTTTGAGACCGAGGGAAGAAAACAAACACAGCTGCCTGCTTGTCACTTTGTAGACAAACATTAACCCGTACATTACAGACCCAGTGATGTACTGTAGCCTGCAGACAACACAGTGCACACAGTCCCCTGGCTCTTTTCAAGGCACGAGAAGAGCGTGTGGGTAGTTATTACATATTAGCAAGATCGGTAGTGGTATAAGTGTAGTAGCATAGTAGTATAGACATATTAGCGTGATAGTTAGTAGTATAAGTATAGTAGCATAGTAGTACAGACATAATTAGCATGATAGGTAGTAGTATAAGTATAGTAGTATCAATATATTCATATTAGCAAGATATGTAGTAGTATAAGTATATTAGCATAGTAGTACAGACATAATTAGCATGATAGGTAGTAGTATAAGTATAGTAGCATAGCAGTATATTCATATTAGCGTGATAGTTAGTAGTATAAGTATAGTAGCATAGTAGTATATTTATATTAGCGTGATAGGTAGTAGTATACGTATAGTAGGATAGATATTAGCATGATAGGTAGTAGTATAAGTATAGTAGCTTAGTAGTTTAGACATATTAGCAAGATAGGTAGTAGTAGTAGTATAAGTATAGTAGCATAGCAGTATATTCATATTAGCAAGATATGTAGTAGTATACATATAGTAGGATAGTAGTATTAGACACATTAGCAAGATAGGTAGTAGTATAAGTATAGTAGCATAGTAGTACGACTCAGCCCTGCTGGTCTCTGACAAGAACAAGTTACAGGTTGAAAAAACCCTCAGCTCTGAACTCGGCAGAATCTGCACCTGGCTCGCTGATAACAAACTATCATTACACCTGGGTAAAACAGAGTCCATTCTCTTTGGATCAAATGACAAACTCAGCAAGACCGACGGCTTCTCTGGTAGGCTACAGTGGGTGACAATATTGTCACAAGGAAAGATGAAATTACATACCTGGGTTCCATGTATGTAAATGTAAGAATAAATATATATATATATATATGTGGTATATACAGCATTATTGTACATGCTATCATACAGAGCTATATGGGTTATATGCAGATGTATAAGTAGGTATATTGACTATATGCATATTCAGACAGATATGGATATATATAAACCGTACTAAACTAAACCTAAAGTGTAGGCTACTAACTAAAACCAAACTGAACTAGAGCTAAACTAAACAACAATGTATTCATCCTCCCTTATCCTATTACGAACCACCATCTTGTCACGGCGGACGGTGAGATACTCTTCAAAATGTCTTTCAAAACAACTGACAAAATGGCTGCATCTGTCTGTCCTCAAAACTGGACACGTTGAGACGTAACGAAGCGGCGTCCCAGTGTCTCTGGAGCAGGGACTCGAGAGAGGGAGAGGGAGAGTTGGGTTCTCTCTCTGGTGGAACCGCAAACCAGAGGAACCCGGCACTTTGACTGCTCAGAAAAGAAACAGCCAAACAAACTCCTGGGAGCCGGTTACCACGCCACGCCACACCACACCACACCCAATCCAATCTCCTACCGTCCTCTGATAAGCCTGATAAAGGCCTGTGTGTGTGTGTGTGTGTGTGCGTGCTAAACCACAACAACAATAAGCTATAGTAAATGAAAGGACTGTGATGTGGGTCAACAAACATAGACTACTTTACTTTAGCTGCAGGGACTTGAGGCAATCACACACACACACACACACACACACACACACACACACACACACACACACACACACACACACACACACACACACACACACACACACACACACACACACACACACACACACACACACACACACACACACACACACACACACACACACACACACACACACACACACACACACACACACACACACACACACACACACACACACACACACACACACACACACACACACACACATACATACATACATAACACACACAGACATACATAACACACACACACATACATACATACATAACACACACACACAGACATACATACATAACACACACACACAGACATACATACATAACACACACACACACACACACATACATAACACACACACACACACACACACAGACATACATAACACACACACACATACATAACACACACACACACAGACATACATAACACACACACACACACAGACATACATAACACACACACACACATACATAACACACACACACACAGACATACATAACACACACACACACAGACAGACATACATAACACACACACAGACATACATAACACACACACACACACACACAGACATACATAACACACACACACAGACAGACATACATAACACACACACAGACATACATAACACACACACACAGACATACATACATACATACATACATACATACATACATACATACATACATACATACATACATACATACATACATACATACATACATACATACATACATAACACACACACAGACAGACATACATAACACACACACACACAGACAGACATACATAACACACACACACACACACACACACACACAGACATACATACATAACACACACACACACACAGACATACATACATACATACATAACACACACACACAGACAGACATACATAACACACACACTCATATACACACACATACTTAACACACACACACTCATCTTGTGTGCTCTTCTCATCAGCTAGGAGTGATATGATCAAGTCTCGTCTCAACCCCAATGCCCCCCCCCCCCCACACACACACACACGCAGAATCAGGATTTACTAAGCGGGGGTCAAAAACTACACACGCAACAGATTCAATCACATAACCTGTAGCGCGCGCATGCATACACACGTACACGACAACACATGCACACAATCAGGATTTTGCAGGGACAAAAAAAAAAAACGACATCCTGCAAAGGAACACACAAAGAGATTCAGTCACATAACCTGTAGCGCACGGCGCACAAACGCACACACAGCCAAGACCTAGTTAACACGTAACAGGCTCGGCGATGAGGTCATAATGAAACGGCAGTAGGTCACACACAGCAAGTATAGAGGAGGAGGTAACCCAAGCCGTCAATTTGGGACGTCGACTCTGTGCTTTGTGTGTACATCACAACGACTCCTTTCTCAAACAGGACAGGTGGGTAATTTGATCCCTGCTTTGCATAAGAGTCATAAATTAGATTTTCCCCAGAAGCCTCCAGGTCTAGGAGGAGTAGTCGTCTCGTAACAGCGAGACACGCTCTATTGTGTAGCTAGCTTAACCCTTTCACTACCGCACTACCAAAATGGTTAACCCTTTCACTGCGACAATACAGAAGGTTAACCCTTTCACTGCCACACGACGAAAGGGTTACCCCTTTCACTACCGCGCTACAGAAGGTTAACCCTTTACTATCACACTACAACCGTCTGTAGTGTGATTGTAAAGGGTTAACCTTCTGTAGCGTGGTAGTGAAAGGGGTAACACTACGCGGCCCGAGGAACTGTGGCGCTGAGAGAAGAGAGAGACCGATCCCTGTGTTTTGTCAGATACTTGAATGAGCGCTCTGCCCGTACACAGGCTGCGTGTGTGTTGTGTGTCTGTACAGGAGTGTGTGTGTGTGTGTCTGTACAGGAGTGTGTGTGTGTGTGTGTGTGTGGGGGGGGGGGGGGGGGGGTCGACGGGAAGACGTGCTGCTTGCCTGTACATGTGGTGTGTATGTGCGTGTGTGTGTGTGTGGTATAGAGAGGGGATTCACCGATACTGGTATCAGGCTTAAACAGGGTATCATATTAATACTGGTATCATATTGATACTGGTATCAGACTTAAACAGGGTATCATATTGATACTGGTATCATATTAATACTGGTATCAGGCTTAAACAGGGTATCATATTAATACTGATATCAGGCTTAAACAGGGTATCATAGTGATACTGGTATCAGGCTTATTAAACAGGGTATCATATTAATACTGGTATCAGGCTTAAACAGGGTATCATATTAATACTGATATCAGGCTTAAACAGGGTATCATAGTGATACTGGTATCAGGCTTATTAAACAGGGTATCATATTAATACTGGTATCAGGCTTATTAAACAGGGTATCATATTAATACTGATATCAGGCTTAAACAGGGTATCATATTAATACTGATATCAGGCTTAAACAGGGTATCATATTAATACTGGTATCAGGCTTAAACAGGGTATCATATTAATACTGGTATCAGGCTTAAACAGGGTATCATATTAATACTGATATCAGGCTTAAACAGGGTATCATATTAATACTGGTATCAGGCTTAAACAGGGTATCATATTAATACTGGTATCAGGCTTAAACAGGGTATCATATTGATACTGGTATCAGACTTAAACAGGGTATCATATTGATACTGGTATCATATTAATACTGGTATCAGGCTTAAACAGGGTATCATATTAATACTGATATCAGGCTTAAACAGGGTATCATAGTGATACTGGTATCAGGCTTATTAAACAGGGTATCATATTAATACTGGTATCAGGCTTATTAAACAGGGTATCATATTAATACTGATATCAGGCTTAAACAGGGTATCATAGTGATACTGGTATCAGGCTTATTAAACAGGGTATCATATTAATACTGGTATCAGGCTTATTAAACAGGGTATCATATTAATACTGATATCAGGCTTAAACAGGGTATCATATTAATACTGATATCAGGCTTAAACAGGGTATCATATTAATACTGGTATCAGGCTTAAACAGGGTATCATATTAATACTGGTATCAGGCTTAAACAGGGTATCATATTAATACTGGTATCGAGTCGCGCGTATAACACGCCCGAAACCAAAACAATGCAGTTTCCTGCATTTTAGGCACATAACAGGATGTTAGATCTCTCTCTTAACGTCTCAATCATTTCACAGTCTCTCTCACGACCCCCAGATGTTTAATGACCCCCAAAGTCTAGCAGCCCGTTAATAAGCAATAGTGTGTAAAGCGGACCTCGGTATCGGAGGTGCTATCGGTCGCACAGGCAGAGAGAGGGAGGACACAGTCAGTCATATCTCAGTGATGATCAGGCTGGGCAAAAAGCTGGGCCACACCTCGCCGCTGTGGGTCTAACAGGTTGTAACTTGAGCGGGGCTCCTGCCCGGGCTGCTCCTTTGTGCTCCGAGTAGCAGTGGGCCGGGAGCCAGTTCCTGTGTGCCTGCCTTGATAAACATCACTGTTTGCTCTGATCCCTGGAGCGGAGAGCAGAGCGGTTTAGCTACAGCTGGGTCCTCCTCGCGCGCCGCTATCTGTCTGCCGCAGTCCAGATAAGCTCCCGGGTCCAATTTCCACGCCCGTGTGTGTGTGTGCGTGCGTGTCTCCTTGCATGTAGGTACCAAAAGACATCTCCAGCCACAGATTTATTTTGTGTCGGTAGCGTAACAACAACCGCTTGAATCGGGCCTCTCGGACCTCTCTGTGGCTCGAGCACGTAATAGGTGGTTGTTAAAGGCAGAACGAAATCAAAATAGATGTTTAAATGTTCTTTTATCACTATTATGTCTTGCACTGATCGTCACCTATACGCCAGTGTCTGTCCCAACACTGACAAAGAAGTTGTTTTGTAGGTATTCTTAATGATATCTTAAGAGTTTGTCATTTCCTGGCAAACTGTAAAAATATGTCGATGAGTCATCCTGCATACGGGGGTGTATACTAATTCTGCTTCCAATTAAACGTTTTCTAGAATGACATTCACAGCACGTTGTAACTAAGCAGCACTCTGCCTCTTAAACTAAATTGAACAAATGTTCAATGTTAGCTTGCTGGCTTACGTTACAAATGTTGCTTAGCGTTTGCTAACGTACGTTAGCTTACATTAGCTTACCAGCTAACGGGTCGACCGCAATGCACATTCGGAGCCGTTTGCTACTGTAAACGCCAATCAATATCCACGACAAGTCCCTCCCCAGCTTCCTGTTTTTACAGGAAACGCATGAATGTGTGGAATCAAATAGCATTCTGCTAGCCGTTTCATGGGGGACTTTAACCCTTTCACTGCCGCACTACCAAACGGTGAACCCTTTCACTGCGACAATACACAGGTTAAGAGAGCCTACACTACATTTCACTCCGAGAATGTTTGATACCACTGTCTCTGCACTGTCACAGTGTAGTCTACTACGACACACAGTATAGTCTACTACGACACACAGTGTAGTCTACTACAACACACAGTGTAGTCTACTACGACGCACAGTATAGTCTACTACGACACACAGTGTAGTCTACTACGACACCGCACACTGTAAACACAGCTTTGTTTTGAAAGACCGCTGGGCTGAGTTTACTGGAGAGCGATTTCAGCTCCCAACAGGAAACGTTTTCTCTGCTGTTGTACATCGGCGCAGTTGTGTGATGCCACTTGAGGAAGTGGGTATACAGAGGGAGGGGGACGGGGGGGATGCGGGGGTGGTCGGTTGGTTAACAGTCATCCTGCCGTCACAGATCCAATTTTAGGGAACTGGGCCACGATGACGGTCAAGTCTCTTACGACAGCCACTTCCTGAGCTTTTGTCTCGGAACAACCTTAATCCCAAAGGAAGTTTAGCTTTTGTTTGGCGATAAAATACACGTTTACAACAAGTCATGCGTCTTAAAATGTATCCAAGGGTGAACACGGAGAGGTCTTATTTCCATTGTGGTCCTTGGGTCTCAGCAGCGCATACTAGTATTTACATAAACATTATTATCATTTAGTATATTACTAAAAGTGAAATACAACACTGTTAATAAAACATGTACAAAATATACAGATCTTTCTACACTAAAGCGGGAAGCCTCCCTCTCCCGAGTTACATCGTCTAGGGGGGCGTTTCCTAACGTTCACCTTGAAGCTACACAGGTTCGAGCGCGCCGCTCGGCGCCGGTCAAAGGCAACTCATTCCCACTCCTGTGCTCCTTTGTGGGGCAACCATGCTTTGTCCCGTCCTCCTCGGTCTTCCGGGAACATCACAACAACACGCTGACCTCGTCTGTTCCTCTCTCGCTCTAAAGTGCCGCTCTTTGTCCGAAAAGTGGGCCGTCGCCGCGGGGCGACGCACTCTGCGGCTGGTGCTTACGCAAGGTGAAAAGATGACTTGCTCTACTTTTTGCTATAAAGGTCGTGGCTTCGAACGCTCTGAGGCAGTGGCGGACTGGGACACAAATTCAGCCCGGGACATTCAGACGCACCAGCCCACACACCGGCCCACGCACCGGCCCCGAAACCGGCCCCGAAACCGGCCCACACAACGGGCGTTATGAAACACTTGTCCAGTATTAAACAACCCAAGGCTGTGGCTAAGGAGTCAACATCAGGGAGACCAAATCTACACACCGCCCCTAGATGTGCACTCATGCACAGTGCACACACACACACACAGACACACACATACATATACCGTTACTTCCCGTCATTGGCATATGTTTTTTTTACTAACATCTTAGTGCCTCATTAGCCTAGGGATTAAGGATACATGAAGTATTAACTACACCATAATAATATTGAGGTTTTGATCCATAGAAAGTAGGGATGTCCGATATTATCGGCCTACCGATATTATCGGCCGATATCGGCATTAAAATGTGATATCGAAAAATATCGGTATCGGTTTTAAAGAAATAATATTTTATTTACATTTCTATAACCTTTATTTACCCAGGCAAGCAAGTAAGAACCAATTCTGATTTTATTTATTGTCAAAAGTATGCATAATGTTGTGTTAATTCCACAACAAGAGATATGTAATGTTAATTACCTGAAATTATTCCATTTCTTGGGGCGGGAAACCCTGCATATATCGGTATCGGTTGATATCGGTTGATATTGGTATCGGAAATTAAGAGTTGGACAATATCGGTATATCGGTATCAGTAAAAAAGCCAATATCGAGCATCCCTAATAGAAAGGTCTGTGCTACACAATTTCAGTTATTGGATTTATTGTCCTTTAATTTGGCACTCATGACATTAGTTGCTTGCCGTTTAATCAACATTGAAAGACCCCCCACTTCCTCCCAGACACCCATTCCAAGAGCCTGTTCTCTCTCTCTCTCTCTCTCTCTCTCTCTCTCTCTCTCTCTCTCTCTCTCTCTCTGTCTGTCTGTCTGTCTGTCTGTCTGTCTGTCTGGACTGGGCTCTCTCTCTCCCCTCAGGGTCAGCTGTGCTGGATTGGGCGCTCTTTTTTATTTTTTTATTTATTTATCCTTTATTTATCCAGGAATGTCCCATTGAGATACAAGATCTCTTCTTCCAGGGAGTCCTGACCAACACAGCACACAACAAGTTTCAACATAAAACAGGGCATTAAACAAAAAACATACAATTCAAATATAAATACAGAGGGTCATTTGTGCAGTGGCAAGGAGCATAATCACATCAACAATAGCATCAGGTAAAACAGTTACATGTTTCATAAAGGGCTAATCGTAGCATACCTTTAAAAGCATTCACAGTAGGAAGTGCCTGTAGACAAAGTTTCACTTGCAGCGTATTCCATAAAAAGGGAGCATAGTGGGAGAATGCAGCTTTACCAAGCTCTGACTGCATCAAAGGAACATTTAACAGCATCCCATTTGCTGCTCGTCTGGTATTAAAAAAGCAAGTATAAAAGGACAGAAGTCTGGAGATATATAAGGGCAGCTTACCTAGCAATGACTTAAGGATAAAAATCAACATGTGTGATTGTCTTCTTTGGTACAGAGAGGACCATCCTAATGACTGATACAAAGTGCAGTGGTGGGTGCGAGAGCCTGCACCTGTTACAAAACGTATGGCAGTATGGTACGCAGAATCCAGCTTTTTAAGCAGGGAGGAAGGATTGGGCGCTCTCTCTTTCCTCAGAGTCAACTGCATAAGAAGAACATCAGCAATCAATAATAATGGCTTGAATTCATACAGCGTTTTTCAGCCTTTTGAAAACACCCAAAGTAGTAGTAGTAGTAGTAGTAGTTTATTCAGTCATCATCTCACACAATACAATATACCCCATCATTTAACAATATTTGATTTTACAGTGACTGAAAAGGTACAGACTGAAGCATAATGCTTATATATGCCTGTCCTATATTCTTAACAAAAATTTAAAAAATTGGCGGCTACATGGCGTAGTGGGCAAGGCGCTCGTCACAAATACTGGAGACGCTGGGCTCACCTGTTCGAGCCCAGCGCTCCACATTGCTTTCAGTTTAGCTGGTCGTTCATACTAATACACATTGGCCGTATTAGTGAGCCTCCCACGCGTTACTCCTCGCCACTGAGAGATCGAGCTGCGCAGGTGAAAAGATGCGACTGCTGTTACCTCAAGTACCGGAGGGGACTTGTGCTATGTATGACTTAGTCCACATTGCAGCCGGCTTGTGGGAGGCAAGAAACAGCGTTCGTGACAGGGGAGGGTTGAATTGGATGATACGAAATTGGGATGGGAGAAAATGTAGAAAATGGGAGAAAAAGTGGATAAAAAAAAACAAAAATTAAAAAAATTAAGACTCCAAAACAGTATTCTAAAAGAAAATAGCAAAAGAAAACAGTATTATTCACCCCTGTAGTTTTCAAAAATAGCTTTACAAATTTTTCTTAAAAACCAAAAGCGAATTACTCATTCTTAACTGTATATCAGCATTGTTCCTTCCACAAAGCGCTTCACAGAAACCATCAAGCATTCACACTCACACAGTCATACACTACTGGTGGTTGTGAGCAGCATCAGCAAACACAGCTGCCCTGTGGCAGACTGACGGAATCATGTCTGCTAATCAGCGCCAACCACCATCAACAACCTTCATAAATACATTCAACATTAATGGAATAGGCTAACTACCAACTTAGCTGTAGCAGTTAGCTGTTATATGCAATCACATATGTTTAACTACGGGGTAGTAGTTGACCTAGTTGTTAGCTTAAGCTAGTTAGCTGTGGTTATTTACAAACATGTAGATGAGACTAATCATATACAGATCGAGAACATGGCTAACAGTTGGGAATTCTAAGGTACATCTTATTTAAGCATGTAAAATGGCAACTAATCAATTCAATCAATTAGATTACCAATATTATATCAACATGAAAATTTGGAAGGGAACATAATAGTATTTTATTTTAGTATTTACTATTATAATATTAGTAGCCGATTAATTTGCAGCCCGTCCTAGGTTCTGATTGGCTCTCTAGGTTAGCACTTTAGCTTCTGATGCTGTGGTGGGCACTAGTCCTAACATTGCTAACTAAACTTTTAGTCGGAGAAAAAACGTCACAAGTCACAACTATTTACGTCCACGTGCTGTAAGGAATCAGGAATACGGAAAGCATATTGTCTTGTAATAGAATGACTGAAATCACTGCAAGAGCTAGTATAGGCTAGCTAGCCCTCATGAACCGGCAGACACCAACAGTAGAATATGCACTAGGCTACTGCATGCACCTGTCATGTTACTGTTGGTTCCTTCCACTTGAACTTCATCATCATTAGCAGCAGCAGCGGGTAAACATGTCTGTAATTTTAGAACATTGTTCTGCGTCTTTTACTAGCAATTTTAGTTTTTTAATTCTAGCTTTTTCAGCTCCACCCTTTCTTTTTTTGCATTCTCCATTTCTGCGCTTCTAGGCCTACTCGCGGTTGGGAGGAAACGTGAATCTCATTTACTGATGTCTCATGTCTCATTCAAGACTGGCTAACAAAAGCATGTCTTTCACTTAACACCAAGAAAACAGTGTGTATGATGTTCACAAAGTCACCAGTAGAGGTCACTCACTCTAATGTGTTTCTGGGAGAGGCGGAGCTGGACATTGTACATTAATTCAAGTATCTTGGGGTCACATTGGACTCTACATTGACCTTCAAAAGGTCATGTGAAGAAAGTGACAAACAGTCAAGTTTAACATCGAAAACTTCAGGCAGATCAGGCCCTGCCTGCCAGTTAATGCTGCAAGGATGTTTCTGCATTCAATGATTTTATCACACATCGAGTAGGCCTACTGTTTTATCAACTGGTCTCTTTTATATGTCACTACTCTTACACCAATATAATTACTCTACAAAAAAGCCATAAAAGTATTTGATAGGAAACCAATTTCATTTCATCACTGTAATGTTTTAGAAAAACATAACATGCTAAGTTTCGAGAATTTCCAAGTTTTCAAATATACTTGCTTCATGTACAAGGTTCTGCATGGACTTGCCCCTCCCCCATTGAATGAGTTCATCCAACAGAAAGCAGACACTGGCATTACCACCAGGGCCATCAGTAGAGGGGACTGTAAGGTGCCTTTTCGGTATACTACCATTGCAAAAACTGTGTTCTCTGTTAAAAGTGGTAACTACTGGAATAGCCTGCCAGTTGTGATTAGAGAGTGCCCTACATACTCCATGTTCAAGACCCAGCTTAAACTGCATCTTAAGGCAAACCAGAACTGTGATCATTTTTAATCTGATTTAGTTTATGCAACTTGTTTATTGTTTTATTGCCGGCCCACACACTGGCCCACACACCGGCCCACATAATGGCCCACACACCGGCCCACATATGGCCCACACACTGGTCCACACACTACACCGGCCCACACACTACACCGGCCCACACACCGGCCCACATTAGTGGCCCACACACTGGCCCACACACCGGCCCACACACTGGCCCACATACTGGCCCACACACCGGCCCACACACCGGCCCACATTAGTGGCCCACACACCGACTCACACACCGGCCCACACACCGGCCCACAGACTGGCCCACATACTGGCCCACATACTGGCCCACACACCGGCCCACACACCGGCCCACATACTGGCCCACACACCGGCCCACACACTGGCCCACACACTGGCCCACATTAGTGGCCCACACACCGACTCACACACTGGCCAACACACCGGCCCACACACTGGCCCACATTAGTGGCCCACACACCGACTCACACACTGGCCCACACACTGGCCCACACATCGGCCCACATTAGTGGCCCACACACTGGCCCACACACCGGCCCACAGACTGGCCCACATACTGGCCCACACACCGGCCCACACACCGGCCCACATACTGGCCCACACACCGGCCCACACACTGGCCCACACACTGGCCCACATTAGTGGCCCACACACCGACTCACACACTGGCCCACACACCGGCCCACACACTGGCCCACACACCGACTCACACACTGGCCCACACACTGGCCCACACATCGGCCCACATTAGTGGCCCACACACTGGCCCACACACTGACCAAAAAAAAAAGAAGAAAAAAAGTAAAAAAAGTTAAAAAAAAGGTAAAAAAAAAGTATATTTTTTTTTTTTTTTTTGACCAGCCCACTTTGGTCCCGGCCCATCGGGATTCGTCCCGATGGCCAGTCCGCCACTGCTCTGAGGTGTTCTTCTAACCCCGCCCGGGCCGAGGGGGGGGGGGGGGGGGGCTGGGGACCACAGGGTGTGGGTTCCTCTACCCTCCTCCCCCTCTTCACGGCGAGATGGGAAACGGCCAGGCGGCCTGGAACGCACGTGTTCAACAAACACGGGAAGCCAGGAGCGTTGGTTATGGGAAGTCTGTATAGGAAAGGCAGGGAGGGGGTGACGGCTCAACATCCCCTCTCTCTCTCTCCTAATCCTGTTTTTACATTTTATTTATCGTTTGGTCTTTTCCAACAATGCCTTTCCCTCTCGACTCTCTCCAGCTACTCTCTTTCTGTCTAGACTGCTCCTACTGTTCACTATTATCATTACTATTACTACTCTGATTAAATCCTGCCACTCACTACTGTTATCACTATTATCATTACTATTACTACTCTGATTAAATCCTGCCACTCACTACTGCTCACCACTACTACTGTTATCACTATTATCATTACTACTTGCACTTTGTTCTATTATTATTACCACCTATCCTACCTGCAATTCTAAACTGGCCCCCTGTAAATGTCTGAACCCCCCTCCCACCCACCCCCTCCTAATGTACAGTCCCCCCCCCCCCCCCCCTTGTATGTATATATTTACCGTTAGGATCTCTGTTTAACAGTACTGTATATTTGCATATCTTGTATGTCACAAATGTAACAGTACTGTATATCTGTATGTCATAAATGTCATGATTAGTTTAGATTAGATTTTTATATCTGTATATTGTGTATGTCATAAATGTCATTATGAATTGAAAATGGGGGACCCTGATGTAAACAAGAGGAAAGTCTTTCTCTCGTCAACTAACTAACCACATTGCTCTTGACTTTTTGTTTATAATTTCTTTTTCATTATGATTGTTTTGGTTGACGGAGCTTGATATTGTGATTTGTTTGGAGGAACATGTTCAAAAATAAACGTTTTCATTCATTCATTTCTCTGGTCTGCATCCCCTTAACAATTGTGTGTATTGAACTGTACTGTACCCATTCTGCAATCTGTTCATTAAAGTTTTCAATCAATCAATCAAACCTCTACCCCTCCCCCCATGCTGCCATGACACAAGAGGATAATAATAAAGGAACACTTGACTTGCTAGTCTAGAGAAGAGCTGGCTTGTAAGAGAGATCACTGGGTCAAATCTGGTGTCGATGTGTCCTCGAGCAAGGCACTGAACCCCCAGCACTGCTCAGTGGCCAACAGTAGGCCCTACTGAACTGTGAACGCTACATTGATTGATTGAAAACTTTATTAACAGATTGCAGAATGGGTACAATACAGTACGGCTCAATACACACAATAGTTAAGGGGATGCAGACCTGAGAAAGACTTTCGTCTTGTTTACATCAGGGTCCCCCATTTTCAATTCATCATATACAGATACAGACACCTCCACTACCAGTATAGTGCACTTTATATCCTTTCTACCACTACATACATTTTGTACTTTAGTTTGTATAATGTTTGGTCTTTATTGTTTTCACTGTATGAAGCACAATCCCAGGAGGTTCATATACAGAACCAAGCATTTCACTGTAATAATGTACATTGCTTATATGTGACAAATAAAAGAACACTTGAACAGTGAACTGAATGTGCAATACCGTTACTTGTGTGTGCCTTTATTTATCTTTAGATTATATTTGACACTATATTTTAACTTTTTCTTAATATTTTTAATTCTAGTTTAAGTCTATTTTGTGGTTCCGTGTGAAGGGGGGGGGGGGCTAGCGAAGTAAGATTTTCGGGGAGCACGTCTATGTTCCCCGGGTCCTATGTTCCCCGCTTTGATTGATTGAACATTTTAGACCACCAGCCCTGATTCCAAACTCTAACCTTAACCAGTTCGAAAGAGGGCCTAAGCTTAACCGTTCGAAAAAAGGCGGACATTAATAATTAATCAAATTAAAAAAATTCATAAAATGTTTTTAATAAAATCTATTAATAAATCAAAGCGGGGAACATAGAACCCGGGGAACATAGGACACGGGGAACATAGGGATGATCCCAGATTTTCATTGTACAGTGTAACTGTCTAACTGTTGACATTTAAAAAAATCTGCTAAAAACATTACTGTAATGCTATGAGTATGAGCTTCTCCTCCAGGTATAAAATATGTCTTTTGTTTTTTTCCCTCTGTGATGCATTGTGTTTGTGTTCTGTCTCTTATCACTTGAATGGTTCTTGCTTTTTATTTTTATATTTTATTTCTGCTGTATGTAAAGCACTTTGTGAGTTATCTCTCTGTGAAAAGTGCTATATAAATAAACTTTAATTACTGTCTAACTGTGAATATGACAAATCAATACCTTAAATCTTGAATAATAATACTGTCGTGTAACGGGGGCAGCTGTCCTCTCTCTATATCACTGAACTCCATCTCTGCTTTCTTTACCTTTCTCTCTACCCGTCTCCTCTCCTCTCACGCTCGCGCTCACCTGTCTTTACTTTACATTGATTACCCCCCCCCCCCCCCCTCCCCTCCCACGAGCTGTGTGGTGCCTGCCCGCGGTGACGTCACGGCCTCTTGGGCCAATCGGCTGCTGTTGTTGAGGCAGAACAGAGCCACAAAGGGAGGGGGGAGGAGGAGGAGGGGTGTGGTCTCCGTGCCTGGTGGGGGAGGAGCTACGTCAGAGACACAAACACACAGCACGCTCACACACAGCGGACCGCCCCCCTGGGAAGCAGCCGCGGGGATCCCCCCCCCGCCCACCACCCCCATACAGAATTACAGATCCCAGCCCAGTCTTGTGGCTTTTTCTCTCTGCTGTGGTTTTAGCAGAGAGAGAGAGAGAGAGGGAGAGAGAGAGAGGAGAGAGAGAGAGAGAACAACAGAGAGAGAGGAGAGGAGAGAAGAGAGGGAGAGAGAGAGAGGGAAGACAGACAGATAAAGTGAGAGTGGGAGAGAGAGAGAGACAGAGAGAGAGAATTTGAATATAATACTATGAGTAAGAGTAAAGGTAAACAGTACACACAAGGTGCCCTAACTGGCATGATGTACATCATATGTTGTAGAGAGAGAGAGAGAGAGAGAGAGAGAGAGAGAGAGAGAGAGAGAGAGAGAGAGAGAGAGAGAGAGAGAGAGAGAGGGAGAGAAAAACAGAGAGAGGGGGAGGGTAACCCTGAAACCAGATCAGATGTGACTATAGTGGATTGTAGCAGCTTGAGCCCAAAAATCTCTGTTTTCCTTTCCACGCCGTGAGAAGTGATAGAAAAGTCACCGTCGACTCGGTCCAGACAGAGGCTCCTGGTTGATATCACCCCCCCCCCCCCCCCCCGCCCCAAACGCTCACCCTGCGTAGACCCCCTATGTCCCTGCCATGTCATCATCTGTAGTAGGTAAAACTCGGGTTCGGTGTCCAAACTGCACGCAATGGGGGACCCTGATGTAAACAAGACGAAAGTCTTTCTCTGGTCTGCATCCCCTCATTAACAATTGTGTGTATTGAGTTGTACTGTACCGTACCCATTCTGCAATCTGTTCATTAAAGTTTTCAATCAATCAATCACTCCAAGGACGTCAACGCGCTCGCACGGTCGGGGGGTCGGACATCACGCCTCATACAGACGTGTGCACACGCATAGTTCTGCCTACAAATGTCTCACTGTTGACCAACAGTAAAAGGGTCTATGAGGGCACGACACTGGTACTATTGTAGGGAAGGCTACTACAGGGCGCCTGCACTGTCCAACTCTTCGTTATAGACTTCCCCCCACATCTGATTCTCTTGACTGGATTTCGGTGGGTATTCATTCAACATGTCGTCTGACAACAATGTCTGGACAACATGACGATACAAAGTAGGCCATGAAGAAGCTGAAGTTTACTCTTCACAGTGACGGCAATGAATATAACAATGTGTTAAACAGTAGTTCCAGAAGTGTGTATAACGCGCAGACATGTTTTTCTCGGAAACAGTAACATAATTTCCCTATTACCGTTTCACATGTTTAGTGCACTTCCCACACTTTTCAAAAGCCTGGGGAATTATTTAAATACATTTTCCATACTTTCCACCTTCCTACCAGTGAGACGTTGCCTCTAGACTAGAGTGTCTTATCTCACATTCTCACACATTTCAATTGGGTACCGCAGGCAAAGAACTATATACATCCATAATAGGGTTCAGAGGAGCAATGTTTTCAAACGTTATTATCTAAAGATGGTAGGTAGTGTTGTGTTCACTTATAGTAAAAGACAGTAGAGGTTGAGTACTTTATTATCTAAAGATGGTGAGTTAGAGTGTTGTGTTCACTTATAGTAAAAGACAGTAGAGGTTGAGTACTTTATTATCTAAAGATGGTAAGTTAGAGTGTTGTGTTCACTTATAGTAAAAGACAGTAGAGGTTGAGTACTTTATTATCTAAAGATGGTAAGTTAGAGTGTTGTGTTCACTTATAGTAAAAGACAGTAGAGGTTGAGTACTTTATTATCTAAAGATGGTGAGTTAGTGTGTTGTGTTCATTCATAGACAGTAGAGGCTGAGTACTTTATTATCTAAAGATGGTGAGTTAGAGTGTTGTGTTCATTCATAGTTAAAGACGGTAGAGGCTGAGTACTTTATTATCTAAAGATGGTAAGTTAGAGTGTTGTGTTCACTTATAGTAAAAGACAGTAGAGGTTGAGTACTTTATTATCTAAAGATGGTAAGTTAGAGTGTTGTGTTCACTTATAGTAAAAGACAGTAGAGGTTGAGTACTTTATTATCTAAAGATGGTGAGTTAGTGTGTTGTGTTCATTCATAGACAGTAGAGGCTGAGTACTTTATTATCTAAAGATGGTGAGTTAGAGTGTTGTGTTCATTCATAGTTAAAGACGGTAGAGGCTGAGTACTTTATTATCTAAAGATGGTAAGTTAGAGTGTTGTGTTCACTTATAGTAAAAGACAGTAGAGGTTGAGTACTTTATTATCTAGAGATGGTAAGTTAGAGTTGTGTTCATTCATAGTTAAAGACAGTAGAGGTTGAGTACTTTATTATCTAAAGATGGTAAGTTAGAGTTGTGTTCATTCATAGTTAAAGACAGTAGAGGTTGAGTACTTTATTATCTAAAGATGGTAAGTTAGAGTGTTGTGTTCATTCATAGTTAAAGACAGTAGAGGCTGAGTACTTTATTATCTAAAGATGGTAAGTTAGAGTGTTGTGTTCATTCATAGTTAAAGACAGTAGAGGTTGAGTACTTTATTATCTAAAGATGGTAAGTTAGAGTGTTGTGTTCATTAACTTCATTCATAGTTAGACAGTAGCGGATGAGCGTCCTTAAGGAGTTTGTTATCCTTGCTCTTTGCCTCGTCTTGTCGGCTTGTCGTGGCTGTAAACGAGGGAAACCTCAGTTGCCTTTTTCGAGTTCAAGGTTTGAAATGAAATGTTCTCAGCCTGCATCGACAAACTATTATTATTATTATTATTATTATTATTATTATTATTATTATTATTATTATTATTATTATTATTATTATTATTATTATTATTATTATTATTATTATTATTATTATTATGATTCTTTACCAAAACAGAGGGGGGAGAACCGGAGAAGTCAACCCTCTTTGTTGAGTCTGTGGCACGCCAGTCGTCGTCGTCCCCCCCCCCCTCCCGCCCCCCCAGACAGCCCAACCCACATAAAGCCACCGCTGCTTGAAGTTTGGCTCGGATGGAATGCAGAGCGGCTGTGGAAGGAAGGAGGGAGGGAGGGAGGGAGGGAGGGAGAGGCCCTGCCCTTGCCATCTGCCCCTCTTTGTGCCTGCGTGGGGCAGGGAGGGTGAGGGCGAAGGGAGAGAGAGGGGGCAACACCAGTGGCAAAGTAGCAACAAAAGGAGAGCGAGGAGGAGACCGAGAGGAGGAGACCGAGGAGGAGGAATGGAATGCTGCCTTTCAGTAGGAGCGCCTGGCCGTACCTCCTCCTCCTCCCTGCCCCCCCCCCCCTTTCTTTTAGGAGTTTAGGCCCTGGAGTTTTTCCTCTCTCTTTCTGTTTTAAACCTCTTTGTTGGGGCACGACTCGGCCTTCTAACGTGACTGAATGAGAACATTACCATGTAAATGTGTAGATCAATACATGACAATGTTATTACCATACTGAAGTGCTTTGGTCACCGCGGCTGTGCTTATTATTTAAGTGGCTCACGCTGGCATTTCACTGGGGAAGTCTGTGTGTGTGTGTGTGGGGGCTTTGAGCTGTTGTTGTCGTTGCCGTGGTTGTCGGTAACTTCGTAAAAAAGCCTTATTTCTCTCATTACACTTCACCGTTAGTGGACTTTGCTACTTCCCAGGGTTCTGTGTTGACCCTTTCACTGCCACACACTACAGAAGGTTAACCCTTTACTATCACACTACCGACGGTTAACCTTCTGTAGTGTGGCAGTGAAAGGGTTAACCCGCTGTTGTGTGGCAGTAGTGAAAGGGTTAACATTATGTGTGTTGTCGCAGTGAAAGGGTTAACCGTTTGGTAGTGCGGCAGTGAAAGGGTTAAAAACGCTGAAGCTGCGTTTCATCCGCTGCTCCTTCGAACTGGTGAACTGTGAAGTTGTGGAACTTTCCGCTTCGCCCTGCAGCACAGAGACTAAATCAACACAACCCCTCTGACAACATTTGCATTTGGAGCCTTTTTTTTACGGTGGGCGCCAGCGCCGCCTGGTGTTTGAAAGGAGGTAACGCACTTTGGACAACAACAAAAAAAATTCAGGCTTTCGATTATAGTGTCTCCAAAGTGAACGAGCGCTTTTATTAGATTAGATTCTAATGTATTATAATAATAATAATATATTCAATTTGTAGGGGCGCTTTATATTTGTGGAACAAATCTCAAGGCGCCATAGTGTAGAAGAACATAACAACTAGTATGTATGTAAATGTAAATGTAAACTAGTAAGAGAGTAGAAAGAACATAAAATAAGTAGGGCTGAGACTAGTAAAAGAACATCAAATGTATTGTCATCATACATACAACGAAAAGAGTGCAAATGTAACAGTAAAGTGCAATCTTTCTTTTCTTTTTTATTCTTTATCATTATTATTATTATTTAAATTTTTCTTGTTTAACTGTGGATTGTGTTTCTTTTATAATGGTATAAATGATTATTTGTGTAAATAAGGTTATACGCCGACCATTAAGAAAATACATGTTAGTTTAGGAATAAGGGGCAGGTAATTATAAGATTTATTCTTCTTCCTGCTCCTTTTGTCCATGGAATGGCTATTTATGATTTTTTAATGAAGAAACTATGATTGTATTATTCCATGTGGCAAATAAAAACTCTGAACTGAACTGAACTGAATAGTAATATAATAATAATAATAATAATAATAATAATAATAATAATAATAATAATAATAATAATAATAATAATAATAATAATAATAATAATATATCAAATTTATATAGCGCCTTTCATAGAACCCAAGGTCGCTTTACAATCAGGACAAAAAATAGGGCAAGGAAAGTAGGGGGGGAGGGGGAAGAGGGGATGAGGGAAAGTAGGGGATAATGGACCTAATTTAATCTAAAACTAACTGATGGGGAAAGCCTTGGTGAAGAGGTGTGTTTTTAGAGCGGATTTGAAGGTGTCCAGGGTTGGGGCGTTGCGGATTTCGGGGGGGGAGAGAGTTCCAGAGGGTAGGGGACGCCACGCTGAGGGCTCTGTCCCCAAAAGTCCGTAACCTGGTGCGAGGGATGGAGAGGAGACCTAGATCAGAGGATCGTAGGTTCCGGGATGGAGTGTACTGGTGGAGGAGATCAGACAGGTACCGGGGGGCGAGGGCATGGAGGGACTTGTAGGTGAGGAGCAGGAGTTTGAAGGTGATGCGGAACCTGACTGGAAGCCAGTGGAGGTGGATGAGGGTGGGGGTGATGTGCTGCCAGGGCTTGGTGTGAGTGAGAACCCTGGCAGCTGAGTTCTGGTGATTAAACTGGGTATAAAATATATAAATTAGTACTACTGAGTAATAGTACTAATCAGATGTATGTACAGAGTTGTAATATTATGTACAGTGATACAGGTATAAAGACACTATGGTAGTAAGTCATACTGGCCAGCAGCGTAACTAGTAGAGCAGGTAATGTACAAATATTTTATGTAGAGAAAACGTATATATTTTATATCCAGTTTAATCACCTGACTATAATCACATTACTATTGCACTTCACTGTTACATTTGCACTCCGGTTGGATGCCGCTCGTTGTACTGTACTTGTGCGGGTATGACGACAATAAAGTCGAATCTAAATCTAATTTTGAATCTTAAAACATCCCAAGTCAGAACTTCACAAAAGATAGAGCTTATTTATTGACAAATGTACACAGATGATGACCAAGGCCAGACTGATGTGTCAGGTAAGCTATATATTACACTGTGCTTTGAACTCACGTTCATTCATTCGTTTGCCAGCAGTTCAGGCGAAAGCCCTTCCTCTCCTGTTGGCGGTGTGCGTCTGTCGGACGTCATCGTATGCAGACGACTCGGTCCTATTCTCAACAGTCGCCCGCCTTCATAGGAGTCCATTAGCACTTAGCTGGGGGGAGGGGGGGGGGGGGGGGATCAGAGGAGCGTGTTTCCTGTTCAGCCTTCAGACTGAAGCGTTGACACAACAGTGTGCCCAGCTAGAGCCCTACCTTCACAAAGCAGCGGCAACAGCTGGCTTCCTCATGTTACCGCGTCAAGGTGAGAGAAAAAAAATCGAACGAGAAAAAGATCAAACAAACACAACGACAAAAGGTCGCTCCGCTCGCTCGTCTCCGCGTTCTTAAACTCCGTCTCCGTGACGACGACAGCCCCCCCCCCCCCCCCCCCCCTCTCTCCCTCCCGTCGGCCGCTAAGAGTTATACTTAGAGGACGCGTCGTGTTCGACCGGGGTGTCGGTCGTTCGGCAAGGGGGGCGGGGGCTGAAGAACTCCCGCGAGCTTGCGTAGAGTCCAGGGGGGGGGGGGGGGGGGGGGGGGGGGCAAGTTCAGCGCGGTGCCCAGGCTAAGGTGCTCGGTCTGCAGGTTCGGGGGTCGGGGGTGAGCAGCCTCCCTCCTCCACGGTGTCTCCGTCCTGGTCCAGGCCTCCCTGCTGGATGGCTGCCGTCGCCATGCTGATGGCCTCCTCCAGAGTCTGCTGGTCGTCCAGCTGGAGAGAGAGAGAGAGAGAGAGAGAGACACACACACACACACACACACACACACACACACACAGACACAGACACGCACAGACAGACAGACAGACACACACACACATAGAATCTTTATTTATGTCCACATAAAGACAATGTTTAAAGGACACAAATATTATCAGTGCACACATGGACATTGTGGGTTATTCTTTTACATTTGTGCTCAAATTGGCAATGGCGACCAAAGTTACACACACACACACACACACGGATGATGAACCTGCCTGATAATCTACACACAGCTCATGGGTACAGATAGCAGCGTCTTCTCCAAATTGCGCGGCTGCCAATAATAGCTGACACACACAGTATAAACTGGAAGCCTAACTGCGCTCGTCAAATGTATATACTCTCTTTTTTAGACTCTTTTTGTATCACAAACAGTACTGTATTTGTAAATCTGGTATGTCATAAATGTATAGATGTAGCAGTACTGTCTATCTGTATGTCATATATGTCATATATGTTATGATGAATTGAAAATGGGGGACCCTGATGTAAACAAGACGAAAGTCTTTCTCTGGTCTGCATCCCCTTAACAATTGTGTGTATTGAGCTGTACTGTATTGTACCCATTCTGCAATCTGTTAATAACATTTTCAATCAATCAATCAATCAATCAATCAATCAATCAATCAATCAATCAATCAATCAATCAATCCACTCCAGTATTAGCTGTCACTGCATGTGGAGGCAAAACATTTACTGTGACCTGGGATCCATGAGGAGTGTGTGTGTGTGTGTGTGTGTGTGTGTGTGTGTGTGTGTGTGTGTGTGTGTGTGTGTGTGTGTGTGTGTGTGTGTGTGTGTGTGTATGTGTGTGTGTGTGTGTGTGTGTGTGTGTGTGTGTGTGTGTGTGTGTGTGTGTGTGTGTGTGTGTGTGTGGAGCAGAAGACAGATCCCCAGTCTTAGGTAAACAGTAATACATGTATGATGAATGCTGACCTGTACAGCTATCTGCGTGCCGTTAGCTGTGGCCAACAGTGCCACCTGCTGGTAGTGAGGGCCGGAGCAGCTCGTCATGATGCCCTCCGGTGTTACTATGGAAACCTGATGGGGGGGGGGGGGGGGGGGGGGGGGGTAGAGGACAACCAATCACTTTTATACATACATATATTATCTGTAGATACTATATCTATATCTGTACATATCCCTTACCTACTCTTACTAGTTACACTGCTGGCCAGTATGACTTACTACCATAGTGTCTTTATACCTGTATCACTGTACATATTAATACTGCAACTCTGTACATACATCTGATTAGCACTATTACTCAGTAGTACTCATTTATATATTTTATACCCAGTTTAATCACCTGTACATTGTATATTACTGTTGAACTTTACTGTTACATTTGCACTCTGGTTGACGCCAAACCCTCTTTTTGTTGTACTGTACTTGTGCTGCATGATGACAATACATTTTAATCTAATCTAATCTAATATGGGACAATATGCTTGGTGTTGATGTAACAGAGGAGAGAGAGAAACAGAGAGAGAAGAACAGAGAGAGGAGAGAGAGAAACAGTGAGGAGAGAGAGAAACAGTGAGGAGAGAGAGATAAACAGTGAGGAGAGAGAGAAACAGTGAGGAGAGAGAGAAACAGAGAGAAGAGAGAGAAGAACAGAGGAGATAAAAACAGAGAGCAGAGAGAGAAAAACAGAGAAGAGAGAGAGAACACAGAGAGAGGAGAGAGAGCAGATAGAGAAAAACAGAGATAGAGTAGAGAGAAAAACAGAGGAGAGAGAAAAACAGAGGAGAGAGAGAGAACACAGAGAGAGGAGAGAGAGCAGATAGAGAAAAACAGAGATAGAGTAGAGAGAAAAACAGAGGAGAGAGAAAACAGAGAGAGAGAAAAACAGAGAAACAGAGGAGAGAAACAGAGGAGAGAGAGAAACAGAGAGGAGAGAGTAAAACAGAGAGAGCAGAGAGAGAGAAACAGAGAGAGAGAGAAAAACAGAGAGAGAGAGAGAGTAGAGAAAAACAGAGTGAGAAAACAGAGGAGAGAGAGAGAGAAAAACAGAGTGAGAAAACAGAGGAGAGAAACAGGGAGGAGAGAGAGAGACAGCGAGAGAGAAACAGAGAGGAGAGAGAGAAACAGAGAGAGGTCTGTGAGTGAAGAGAGAAAAAAAAGACAGAGATGCTGAAAGAAAAAAATAGTAAAAAGCAGGAGAGAAAGAGATGAAGATGAAGGATGTACTGGAGCAAAAAGATTTCTTTAGATACCTGCAGGTACGACATTACTTCAATACAAATTTTGTGGGAGAAATATGAACGGGAGAACAAGAAATCATGGAAGTGTCAGCAGTCAAATCATCAAAATGTAATAGGATCGTCTCCAGAATATATGGAGGCCAAATCGAAATCAACTAACACAATGTACATAAAGGAGAAATGGGAAAAATAATGCAATATGTCAATCTCAGGAGAGGTATGGGACAGATTATGTACACAACAATGGGAAACAACAGGCTCAAACAACTGGAGGGAATTTGGCTGGAAGAACCTAGTAAGGTTTTTTATCACCCCATGGCAAAAGAAACATCAGGGGACCGGGGGAAATGCTGGCGATCCTGTGGGCTAAACGAAGCCAATCATTCACATATATTCTGGGAATGCCAATGGCAAGAGATACATAAGAACCTAGAAGCAATTTTTGAGATTGACATCCCCTTCAAATTTGACACCCTATACCTAGGAAATATTCCCTGTGAAAAATGGGACTTCAATGACAAAAAATTGATGATGATGCTTCTGATAGCAAGCAAGAAAGCTATCACAAGAAGATGGTTAAAACCAGAGGCACCCACAGTAGATGATTGGATAGACGTAACTCATGACATCTACATAATGGAAAAGATGTCATTTTCAATACAAATTCAGCAGGAGAAGTTCTACCGGATCTGGTCGAAATGGACAGAATATGTCAAACACACACGATCTGACTTCTGCTAAAAGTAATAACGATCTAATGTACAGGATCCTCCCCAGGACCAGCCGCTAGCCTGTCTGATGTATTGTATTATTGTTTTATGTTCTGTCTTATGTCTGACCCTATGTGATGTCCCCCTTTTTGGGGTCTTAGTTTTAGTTTTATTTAGTTTTATTTTGTCTTTGTTTTTATTATTGAGTCCTATTTTTGTTTGTTTGTTTATTTTTTATTTGATCTTTTATGTTTTCTTCTTCTCTCCTCTCTTTTTGTCACCTCCCCCCCTTCCCCTTCGCGTGAATATTTTAGGCAACCAACTTGTGTAAAGCGTTTCTCTGATTGGCCAATACGCCCATGTGACCACGGCAGCGCGAGAGAGCGGCAGCGCGGAAATAGGCTGTATATTGCCTCGCGCTGCAGCGCGGAAATAGGCTGTCTATTGCCATTCTCTAAGTCAAACTCTAACCTTAACCAGCTCCTTAACAGCACCTAAACTTAACCCTTCTAACCTTAAGCAACTCCGAAACAATGCCTAACCTTAACCAACTCCGAAACAATGCCTAAACTTAACCGGCGAAATGAATGCACGTTAAAAAATATTGCCATTCTCTAAGTCAAACTCTAACCTTAACCAGCTCCTTAACAGCGCCTAAACTTAACCCTTCTAACCTTAAGCAACTCCGAAACAATGCCTAACCTTAACCAACTCCGAAACAATGCCTAAACTTAACCGGCGAAATGAAACGGCGAAAGAATGCGAATGCACGTTAAAAAAAAAAAAAATAAGAAATTGAAGGGAATCGAACTCGCCAGCAACGAGCCGTAGGATCCACAGCCATGCAGTCTTGCCAATTGAGCTATTTCTGGGATACTGAATAAGGGGCGGTTACTGGCATATAATGAGAGCGGCTGTTGCCGCGTCGCCGCGGGGGCGTGGCGAGACGCAAGTTGGGCGTGGTTAGACACAAGTTGGTTGCCTTTAATATTTAGGCTTCCCCTTCCCCCTTTCTCTCTTTCTCCCCTCTTTCCTCTCCAACTTCTGCTCATTCTATGTTACCTGATGTGTACGAACAAATGTATCTAGTGGCCATCGACCACTGGTAAAATAAAACATACAAAAAAATAACAAAAAAGAAGATGAAGGATGTGAGATGAAAGTTGTGAGATGAAGGATGTGAGATGAAGGATGTGAGATGAAGGATGTGAGATGAAGGATGAAGGATGTGAGATGAAGGATGTGAGATGAAGGATGAAGGATGTGAGATGAAGGATGTGAGATGAAGGATGAAGGATGTGAGATGAAGGATGTGAGATGAAGGATGAAGGATGTGAGATGAAGGATGAAGGATGTGAGATGAAGGATGAAGGATGTGAGATGAAGGATGTGAGATGAAGGATGTGAGATGAAGGATGAAGGATGTGAGATGAAGGATGTGAGATGAAGGATGAAGGATGTGAGATGAAGGATGAAGGATGTGAGATGAAGGATGTGAGATGAAGGATGTGAGATGAAGGATGTGAGATGAAGGATGTGAGATGAAGGATGAAGGATGTGAGATGAAGGATGAAGGATGTGAGATGAAGGATGTGAGATGAAGGATGCAGGATGCGGGGCAGCTGAGTGGCGCAGTGGGCAAGGCGCTCACCACTAACGCAGGAGACGCTGGTATCGAGCCCAGCTCTCTGCGTTGCTACCGGCTTGGCTGGTCGTTCATACTAACACAATTGGCAAGTGTTAGCGGGTGGGAAAGCCGGTGGGTGGGGATTGGACGTTATTGAGTCCTATTTTTGTTTGTTTGTTTATTTTTTATTTGATCTTTTATGTTTTCTTCTTCTCTCCTCTCTTTTTGTCACCTCCCCCCCTTCCCCTTCGCATGAATATTTTAGGCAACCAACTTGTGTAAAGCGTTTCTCTGATTGGCCAATACGCCCATGTGACCACGGCAGCGCGAGAGAGCGGCAGCGCGGAAATAGGCTGTATATTGCCTCGCGCTGCAGCGCGGAAATAGGCTGTCTATTGCCATTCTCTAAGTCAAACTCTAACCTTAACCAGCTCCTTAACAGCGCCTAAACTTAACCCTTCTAACCTTAAGCAACTCCGAAACAATGCCTAACCTTAACCAACTCCGAAACAATGCCTAAACTTAACCGGCGAAATGAATGCACGTTAAAAAATATTGCCATTCTCTAAGTCAAACTCTAACCTTAACCAGCTCCTTAACAGCGCCTAAACTTAACCCTTCTAACCTTAAGCAACTCCGAAACAATGCCTAACCTTAACCAACTCCGAAACAATGCCTAAACTTAACCGGCGAAATGAAACGGCGAAAGAATGCGAATGCACGTTAAAAAAAAAAAAAAAGAAGAAATTGAAGGGAATCGAACTCGCCAGCAACGAGCCGTAGGATCCACAGCCATGCAGTCTTGCCAATTGAGCTATTTCTGGGATACTGAATAAGGGGCGGTTACTGGCATATAATGAGCTCCGGGCGTGGCGAGACGCAAGTTGGGCGTGGTTAGACACAAGTTGGTTGCCTTTAATATTTAGGCTTCCCCTTCCCCCTTTCTCTCTTTCTCCCCTCTTTCCTCTCCAACTTCTGCTCATTCTATGTTACCTGATGTGTACCAACAAATGTATCTAGTGGCCATCGACCACTGGTAAAATAAAACATACAAAAAAATAACAAAAAATAAGATGAAGGATGTGAGATGAAAGTTGTGAGATGAAGGATGTGAGATGAAGGATGTGAGATGAAGGATGTGAGATGAAGGATGAAGGATGTGAGATGAAGGATGTGAGATGAAGGATGTGAGATGAAGGATGAAGGATGTGAGATGAAGGATGTGAGATGAAGGATGAAGGATGTGAGATGAAGGATGTGAGATGAAGGATGAAGGATGTGAGATGAAGGATGAAGGATGTGAGATGAAGGATGTGAGATGAAGGATGTGAGATGAAGGATGTGAGATGAAGGATGAAGGATGTGAGATGAAGGATGTGAGATGAAGGATGAAGGATGTGAGATGAAGGATGAAGGATGTGAGATGAAGGATGTGAGATGAAGGATGTGAGATGAAGGATGTGAGATGAAGGATGAAGGATGTGAGATGAAGGATGAAGGATGTGAGATGAAGGATGTGAGATGAAGGATGCAGGATGCGGGGCGGCTGAGTGGCGCAGTGGGCAAGGCGCTCACCACTAACGCAGGAGACGCTGGTATCGAGCCCAGCTCTCTGCGTTGCTACCGGCTTGGCTGGTCGTTCATACTAACACAATTGGCAAGTGTTAGCGGGTGGGAAAGCCGGTGGGTGGGGATTGGGCGTTGTGGACAGCGACTCCTACAGGTCGGTTGGGTGACGCCGGAAACAGGAAGTAGCGGGGGCGGCGTGTCCCTCCCACGCGTTACTCCTCGCCACTGAGAGTTCGAGCTGCTGCGGTGAAAAGATGCGACAGGCTGCCTCCTCGTGTACCGGAGGGGACACGTGATGCAAGGCTTCTATCCTCACTGCAGCCGACCAGTGGGAGGCATAGTCTAGCAACGTTCGAGACAGGGGAGGGGAGAATTGTAAAGTCGACCGTACCTCTTCAACCATGGTGATGTGGTGGTCTCCCTGGTGTCCGGTGGGCAGGGTGATGGTGGAGCCGTCCTGGGTAACCATGGTGATCATGGCCGTACCCAAGACCTGGAGCTCCGCCTCCTCTGCCGACAGACCCACCTGAGGACGGAGACAAACACTGTTAACAATTTCACTGCCGCACTAGCAAAAAACGGTTAACCCTTTCACTGCGACAATTCACATAAAGTTAACCCTTTCACTGCCACACACGACAGCCGGTTAACCCTTTCACTGCCACACGACAGAAGGTTAACCCTTTACTATCACACATTTTTGCACTACTTGGTTTCAACCGTCTTGACTGTGATGGTTTCAACCGTCTGTGGTGGGAAGTTCGTTCAGTGTTCAGGTTTTCTGGTGTTCTATTTTCTTGTGTGTTGCAAAAAATCCCAGGAATTGAACCTGCACCCCCCCCCCCGCCCCCCAATTTCCTCATTATTGTCTGCACCTAGTTGTCATCTACGCATCACTATGTGCCAAAGAAATTTAAAAAAAAATCGCTTCCTTCTCGTTTTATTTGTATAGATGTTATTTCCAGCCTCCTAACGTCACGACGAGCAGCTTTCACTTCTTTTATTTCCGTCTGTAGAAAACCCCTGCGTTCTCTCTTCCTGGACCTACTTTTTTTTGTTTTTCAAAACTTTGTTTATTGAAGTTTTTCGTTGCAATATGAAATTAGCAGTAGGTTAAACTGTACACATATATGCCAGACGTATTGCACATATCTACATATAAGTAGTCAAAATATAGGTCTGTTGAATATAGACTACAGAGAATACACCACAAAAGAAATATATAGATATTGTTTCGGACATACAGTCAATTGAACAGATATGTACACTCAGGACAAGGACTGTGCAGCAGAAAGAGAGGAATGGAACTTTTTTTTTTTTTTTTTTTAAGTGAGAAGGTAAACATGGGGTTACACCTGCACATGTAGACAGGTCAACCAACCAGACAAGGCTAGGCTAGAAGTGAGCATTGCTTATGGGGTGTCGATTGAACCCTGTTCCCCAACATAGGTAAAGAAACGACCCCATGTTTTATAAAATCTAGCTGTCGAACCCCTTATGACACACCTTATTTTCTCCATAAGTGCAAAATATCCCTGTACCTACAAGCTACAAGTACCTACTCTGTGAGCTCCACAACTCTGCGCTCGAGGGCAAACGCCCAAAGACAGGTCCAATACGCCAATCAGACCCACCTCCCGCCCCGGTGGAGAGGTGGGATGGCCTTCTCAGGTTGAAATGCATAACTATCATTGGTAATTTGTTCACTTTTAAAGATAGTATTGCTATCCTTCGCCGTCGACTGAGAACACACTTCTTCAATCATTATCTGAAATTAAAAAATAAATGAACAGGGGGCGGTCAGGTGGCGTAACGGAGATTGCGTTCGTGGATTCGCCTGCTCGAATCCAGCTCACAGCTCCGGGGTTGTCACCAGCTTGGCTGGCCGTTCACACTAATACAATTGGCAGTATTAGAGGGTGGGAGAAGCTGGCGGGGTGGGTCCGGGTCGTTGTAAACAGCGACTCCTACAGTTCGGTCGGGGCGCCTGCTCAGCGTGGATAGGATCTAAGTGGGATAGTGTGATCCTTCCACACGCTACGCCCTCTCAGTGAGAATCCGCGCTGCCAGGTGAAAAGAAGCGGTTGATTGGCTGGACGTGTGTCGGAGGAAGCACGTGGTAGCCTCCACTCTCCCAGACCGACTGTGGGGGGTAAGTGCGCAGCGACCAGGAAGGGGATTGGGAATTGGCATAACGACTAACATTGGGATGGGAGAAAATCTGAGGAAAAAGGAGGGGGAAAAAGATCAAAAAAGAAAAAAATAAAGAAAAAATGAACAAAAACAAACCTTCTTACCGTCTTATACTATCATGCACTCTTCCTACTATACTAATATGTCTTTACTACTATGCACATCGGAGTTTGTTTGTTTTCGTTTGTTTCGTTTTTTTGTTCGTTAAAGTCCATGTACTATATAATTCAATGTCTGTAAAGTGCTTTGAGATACCTTATGTAAGGCGCTCTATAAAATAAATGTATTATTATTATGACTCAACACTGCAGCACACGTTTCAACACTGTTTGATGAACATTGTTACTCAGCTGATAGAGTCGTACCCTTCCTGCTGACTTGTCGTACAGAACTTGTAAGTCGCTTTGGATAAAAGGCACTCAGCTAAATGACAAAATGTAATAGTAAACTTCCCTCTTACATCACATCACTGTTGGGATGGAATCTTGGAAGCTATTCTACAGCGTTCTCCTTTGATGCTTCCAACACCTGGAACGTCCTCCGACTGACTCTGAAGCTGAAGGTTCTTCCTTCTCTCGCTGCATCTAAAAAAGTATGATCTCCCACCACTGTGTGTCGACTTGTAACTGTCTTAGCTGATATTATTTTATTTAGGGATGTCCGATATTATCGGCCTACCGATATTAACGGCTGATATCGGCATTAAAATGTGATATCGGAAAATATCTGTATCGGTTAATTTTTTTTTTACATTTCTATAACCTTTATCTACCCAGGCAAGCAAGTAAGAACAAATTCTGGTTTTATTTATTGTCAAAAGTATGCATAATGTTGTGTTAATTACACAACAAGAGATATGTATAACAAAGCAGGATAGCCGGACCAGCACTCACAGGTTCAATGTTTTTTAATTGGCAGCCTGAATCAAAGCAGACATGTTTCGGACTAATGTCCTTCTTCAGTGGTATGGCTAGAAACATGTCTGCTTTGATTCAGGCTGCCAATTAAAAAACATTGAACCTGTGAGTGCTGGTCCGGCTATCCTGCTTTGTTATACTGAACTTTATGGGATTACAGCACCCAGTGTGAGTACTTGTGAGCGCGGTCTAACTTGACTATACAACAAGAGATATGTAATGTTAATTACCTGAAATTATAAAAAAAAATTGGGGGGGAAAACCCTGCATATATCGGTATTAATTAAGAGTTGGACAATATCGGTATAAAAGCCAATATCGAGCATCCCTACTTTTATTGTTTATTCTTATTTATTGTGCCTATAATGTATGACATTGCTGATAAACCTTGTTTTGTAAGCTCGTCGTCGCTGTACATGAGGGTAACCTTAGTGTCTCACGAGTTGAAATAAAGGTCTGAAATGAAATCAAATGAAATGGTCCGTTACGTTGGGAAATACTTCAAATTGCGTAAAACCTGCGATGACGTAGATGCTGTTTCCATGGATCCTTAACCCTTTCACTGCCACACTACAGAAGGTTAACCCTTTACTATCACACTACCGACGGTTTCCGGTTTGGTTAGTTTAGTCTAGTTAAGCCTGTGCTTTGGTTAGTTTAGTCTAGTTAAGCCTGTGCTTTGGTTAGTTTAGTCTAGTTAAACCAGTGCTTTGGTTAGTTTAGTCTAGTTAAGCCTGTGCTTTGGTTAGTTTAGTCTAGTTAAACCAGTGCTTTGGTTAGTTTAGTCTAGTTAAGCCTGTGCTTTGGTTAGTTTAGTCTAGTTAAGCCTGTGCTTTGCTTTGGTTAGTTTAGTCTAGTTAAGCCTGTGCTTTGGTTAGTTTAGTCTAGTTAAGCCTGTGCTTTGCTTTGGTTAGTTTAGTCTAGTTAAGCCTGTGCTTTGGTTAGTTTAGTCTAGTTAAGCCTGTGCTTTGGTTAGTTTAGTCTAGTTAAACCTGTGCTTTGGTTAGTTTAGTCTAGTTAAGCCTGTGCTTTGGTTAGTTTAGTCTAGTTAAGCCTGTGCTTTGGTTAGTTTAGTCTAGTTAAACCTGTGCTTTGGTTAGTTTAGTCTAGTTAAGCCTGTGCTTTGGTTAGTTTAGTCTAGTTAAGCCTGTGCTTTGGTTAGTTTAGTCTAGTTAAGCCTGTGCTTTGGTTAGTTTAGTCTAGTTTAGTTTATTTATCACATTATTATTAGGGGGCTGGACGTTAGTGCTGGACGTTAGGGCCGGACCTTAAGGTTTTGGCTTCCTTCCCACCATCATGAAAACAAGATAATCAAGACAAAATGATTATTGTACCGCATGCCGCGTTGCTCGCATTTTGTCTTGTGTTGCTGTAAATGCAGCGCACCCTTCCTTCACAGTGATGCACCGTGCCCCCCCCCCCCCCCCCCCTTTGGTAACTTGTAGAAGATAAGATATTCCTGTATTGATCCCCTTGGGGAAATTCAGGAAGACGACAGAAAGGTAAAAAGAAAAGTCGTTCTTATACGACGTTCTGAGATCAGTGAGTAATCTGGTTTAATAATCACAATTTCAACAGCAATAAAAAATAATCGTGATTATGATTTTTGCCCCAATGGAGCCGCCCTACTGCGCGGCCCACGGCCTTCCTTGGTTTCCCTTCTTCCTAGTCTCACGGCCCTAGAGTCTAGATGTGCGCGCGGCTTGGAGCCGGACGCAGACTCTCTCTGCCTACGAGATGATGATGTCGACAACAAGAGGCTCCATGAAAACATGTGGGTCACATGACAACAGGGCCGTGGTGCAGGGGCTGCAACAAAGACCCATCATCTCTGGTAGAGCAGCGCCCCCAAGTGGTCAAACACTAGAAAGCATCAACAGAGCACACAAATGAGGATCTGTGCCACACACACACAGACACAGACACGCACACACAACTAGGAATGTCTGACCATCATGCCAGTTAGGGTACCTTGTGTATACTGTTTACTTTTACTCATAGTATATATTCAGATTAAAATTCTTTATTGCCTATATTTTTTGTAACTTATAATATCACAGACAGGGCATACAGACCCTCATCTGCACCTTTGTTTACACTGTTTCTTTTTCTCATATTTTTATATTCAGATAAAATTGTATTGCCTATATTTATGTCTTTCTACTATTACCCTGCCCATACCTGTATCGCCCCTCCCCTCTGCTGCTATGATACCTGAACTTCCCCAAAAGAAATAAAGTGATGCAAATATATATTATATTGAATTTTTCTTCATCTTTGACGGTGAATCCTGCTAACATTGACCAGCAAATGAATAAAGGGCAGATGATTTACAGGGGGTTTTGTAGATTGATTGATTACTTTATTAAAAGATTGCAGAATGGGTACAATACAGTACGGCTCAATACAAACAATTGTTATGGGGATGCAGACCAGAGAAAGACTTTCGTCTTGTTTAACGTTACATCAGGGTCCCCCATTTACAGATACAGAACTAAATTTTGACATCCGGACACAAATTACCTTATTATGGCCAAGTCATACATCTCCTCTTTCCAATGGAAGAGTTCAATATGGATTTAGTACCACCAGGCGCCCGTAACAGGGCAGCAAAGACCGTGAATGAAATCTACTGTAAGTACAGTTACTTTTGTATAATGTAAATACCTCCACCATTTTTCACCAGATTGCGACACATTATTTTTGTAGACGTTCACAGAAAGGTAAAGAAACAATATACGTTGTATTTTATGGCAATAACATTCAGGTTTGTTCGAGCCGTGAGATATAATCACGAAAAATAACGTCAATATACTTTTTCCATGTCGGCCGGCTGAGTTCAACAGCGGCTGGTGTGAGCTGGGTAGTGTGGTTTTATGACATTTCTGGGTCTCCTCTTTCTTAGAACTACAACGATTTCATGACGGCGTCATTTCCTCGCGTCTAAATCATCCGGTTTCCGAGGCAATGCGCTGAGATTTTTATAAACTCATATTTAGCTAATAACACTTAAAATCCTTGGTAAAGAAAACGTAGTGCTGAAAATATACACTTTGGATGCTGTTTTGATAGGGTTAGGGTCTTTACTCTTGGCTACATTTGAAAAAGAAACACAACATTAATTAATACAGACTGTATTGATATATTTATGACGTGAAATAAATCTCTGCCCGGTACCGGACCGCTCAGGCATCGCTCATGAAGGAGAGAAAGAAGCTCTAGAGACACGACCATGTTACACATGAAATAAAAAATGTCAGATTAAACCTACAGCAGCGAAAGCTCGACTGGAGAGGAGCTCAGAGGACCAGTCCAGACCAGCAGCAGTATGTTTGACTGGAGAGGAGCTCAGAGGACCAGTCCAGACCAGCAACAGTATGTTTGACTGGAGAGGAGCTCAGAGGACCAGTCCAGACCAGCAACAGTATGTTTGACTGGAGAGGAGCTCAGAGGACCAGTCCAGACCAGCAGCAGTATGTCTGACTGGAGAGGAGCTCAGAGGACCAGTCCAGACCAGCAACAGTATGTTTGACTGGAGAGGAGCTCAGAGGACCAGTCCAGACCGCGTGAATATTAAAGGCAACCAACTTGTGTTCGGCTTTTCTCTGATTGGCCGCGCCCCCCCGCCTTCACGCGCAGGCAAGCGCAGCCGTCCCACGTCCCAAATGAAATCCAGCGAGCAAGCGCGGCAGCGCGGGCAACCAACTTGTGTAGTGTTGGGCTGCTGTTCCAACGCACTTGTGTTGGGCTGCGGTAGCAGTGGAGCGCTGCTGACTGATTATTATGTTTCGCGTTTTTATACAGTTATGAAATAATAAACACTGTTAGGACTCGCAATAATAAACACTGTTACGACTGTCTGACTCTTAATAATAAACACTGTTAGGACTATCTGACTCTTACTAATAAACACTGTGTTAGGACTATAAACACTGTTAGGACTATCTGACTCTTAATAATAAACACTGTTACAGTGTTAGGACTATCTCGAGTCACGCGTCACTACTGTAACTAGAAACTCTGGGTGTCACTGTACATCAGTAACGTTATTTCGCGTTTTTAACGTCAGCGGGGCGATGCGGTGGTTTGTCCCCGGCTAACGTGCACCGCCGCCGGCTCTACTCGGTCCAGCTCCAGCAGCAGCGGCCGTTCCTCCGTTGTAGAACGAAGCCCTTCAATGACCGCGCTCTCATATTTTGCGAATGCATAAACTATATCTTAAATTATGTGTCTAATATGGCTGTCGCTTATCAATGACTTCGCGACAGCCATATTAGACACATAGCCATAATTTAAGATATAGTTTATGCATTCGCAAATATGAGAGCTCTGTCATTGAAGTGGGTGGTGGCAGTGTAACAGCGTTCACCCTGATGTAAAGTAGCGATTTTTATTGTTTTGTCATGACAACCCAATTACATAATCCAACATATGTGTAAAGAAACAACATATTCCAGTTAACGGTATATTTTTTAATGATTCATTACGGTATAAATTAGGTTAACTGGAGCTGTGGAGGCTTCTTGCTGAAGAGCCAGCGGGGCGACGCGGTTGTTTTTTCCCCGGCTTGTGCGCCGCCCGCGGTTTGACTCGGTTCAGCGTTCACCCTGATGTAAAGTAGCGATTTTTATTGTTTTGTCATGAAAACCCAATTACATAATCCAACATATGTGTAAAGAAACAACATATTCCAGTTAACGGTATATTTTTTAATGATTCATTACGGTATAAATTAGGTTAACTGGAGCTGTGGAGGCTCCTTGCTGAAGAGCCAGCGGGGCGACGCGGTTGTTTTTTCCCCGGCTTCCGTGTGCCGCCCGCGGCTTGACTTGGTTCAGCTCCAGCAGCAGCAGCGGCCGTTCCTCCGTTGTAGGAAGCCCTTCAATGACAAGCGCTCTCATATTTTGCGAATGCATAAACTATATCTTAAATTATGGCTATGTGTCTAATATGGCTGTCGCTTATCAATGACTTCGCGACAGCCATATTAGACACATAGCCATAATTTAAGATATAGTTTATGCATTCGCAAATATGAGAGCTCTGTCATTGAAGTGGGTGGTGGCAGCTTACTAACAGTAGCGATTTTTATTGTTTTGTCATGACCAAACATAATCCCAACATAGATAGGAGGTGTACTGTATGTCAAATGTCGGTCATGTGGTGGAAGAGTTTAGCACAGTCGCACAACAGAACACCAGTGTTTCTAGTAGATATGTTTATACATATATATATACATACATATATGCGCATGCGCAGCCACTCTGCCGCGACTGCCGCGTCTCTCTTGTCTCTCTTGTCTCTCTTGCCGCAAGGCCGCGTGCTAGTGGATTGATTGATTGGCCGTGTGGCCAATCAGAGAAACGCTAAACGGCAAGCTGAACACAAGTTGGTTGCCTTTAATATTCACGCGTCCAGACCAGCAACAGTATGTTTGCTCAGTACGTGATCAATGCACTAAATTGATCCGTCCTTCAATGAACAGATAGAAAAGTGATGAAGGTATTTATTTTGGTATATTTGTTTAATTAGAACGTCAACTCTGTCTGTCCAACAAAATGGATACTAGTCATTGGAAATGTCTTAAAAACAGATGTAGACGGACAGACACAGTGGATCAATGTAGCCGATTAGCGTTAAAGATCAAAGTAATCGCTCTACAGATATTGAGCGTCATTTTATAAAATGGTAAATGGCTGCTTTTTTATATAGCGCTTTTATCCAAAGCGCTTTACAATTTGTTACTCACATTTTACCCAGTCACTCACACATTCACACACCGACGGCGGAGGCGACCATGCAAGGTGCCAACCTGCTCATCGGGATCCTGATGAGAGTCCGTAAACACGATCACATAACCCCCATCCTCCACGCACTACACTGGCTGCCTGTTATTTTTCTACAACGGAGTTCGGCGATTTGCGAATCTGATTGGCAAGTGTCATTTCTGGTCATGTGACGCGTACGCCCAATCGTGGGACCGCAAGTTTCTACACTGGTTAGGCTTAGGCGCTTGTTCGAAGTCGGTTAAGGTTAGAGTTTGTCTTAGAGCAGTGTTTCTCAAAGTGGGGGGCGCAGAGGCATGACAGGGGGGGCCTTGAGATTTATTAAAAAAAAAAATTTTTTTTTTTTTTTTTTTGGATTACAGAAAATTATCACTAAAGTGCTATCTGTTGCAGCTGCACTGTTCTCCATGAAAATACCATTTCTCAAAATCTGAAAATCATTATTTAATAAAACACAGAAAAGGATCACCAAGTTACTCTGGATAAAAAAAACCTTTACAGACAACATTGAGACAAAGCTTCCTGACACATCTCCATCCAAACTCTTGGAAGAACTCTTTGAAATCTCATCTGATACCACCTAGAGAGCTAGTTTCAGAGTGTGGTGCTGAGTACCAAGTATCTCATGATGCAGCAGTTAAGGTGTTGATACCATTCAGCACCACATACAGTATCTGTGTGAAGCTGGCTTTTCATCCATGACAGCTCTGAAAACAAAATATAGGGCCAATTTGAAAGGTCACGATATTGGTGTTATTTCAATCAATTTAAACATGGCCCATTTCATGACTATTTTGTTGGGGCGAGGGGGGGGGGGGGCCCAAAATATTTTGGTCCGCCAAAGGGGGGCCTGACAGAAAAAGTTTGAGAAGCACTGTCTTAGAGCATGGCGATAGAACGCCTGCCCTGATTCCGACGGTTAAGCTTAGGCACTCTTTCGAAGTTGGTTAAGGTTAGGGTTAGGGTTAGGCGATAGAACGCCAGTGGCCAATCAGATTCGCAAATCGCCGAACTCCGTTGTAGAAAATATAGACGCACACTGGCTGCCCGTCTCATTCCGGATCAATTACAAAATCCTGACACTCACCCATAACTGCATAAACGGACACGCACCCCTCTACCTTCAGGGACTCATCATTCCACAATCCTCCACCCGCACCCTCAGATCCGCAGGTAGCCTGCTCCTTCAGGTCCCCAATACCCGGCTCTGCACCATGGGTGACCGAGCCTTCTGCACGGCTGCACCACGCCTGTGGAACAACCTCCCCATCCAGCTGAGGGCACCACAGAGCCTGGACTCTTTTAAAGCAGGCCTGAAAACCTACCTGTTCAAAAAGGCCTTTGACTGTTAGCTTTTTATTTTTATTTTCTTGTGCTATTTTCTGTTTATACTATGTTTTTAATTAACTATGTTCTATTTTTATCTTATTTTTATTCTGTATTTTATTTTATTTGTTTTACTAATAACTATTTAACTTTTTTTTAACTATGCTTTAACCCTGTAGTGTAGCACTTTGGGATCCCAGCGAACAAAAAGTGCATTACAAATTCAATCTATTATTATTATTTATTATTAATTAGGGGTTAAGTGTCTTGCTCAAGGACACATCGACACGCTGCCCGGGAGGAGCGGGAATCGAACGGGGAACCTCCGGATTGCCAGACGACTGCTCTACCTCCCGAGCCACTGTCCGATGTCACCGGTTATACCGGTGTTGTCATGAGTTTATTAGTCACGGGAGAAATGTCACATCACCACGGCAACGGTGTGACATATTAAACCGTTGAGAAGCAGCGCCATGGACTGCAGGATAGAGACTTGACTGACCTCTTGTGATTCGCCACTGAGCTGAGATTCTTCCGTCTGCTCCACCCCTTCCAGGTAGGAGGCTTGCGATTGGTCCAGGACCCTGTCCATCGTCTCAACGTCTACAGATCGACACAAAGGGATGGAGAGGGCGTCAGTGTGTTCATCTGGCGCCGCGAGGTCTCGACGTTCATGTAAATACAGTAAGTAAAGTGTAAATGTTAAATATCTGGGCCCTCATTTACTAACGTGTGACCTTTGACCCCTTGATTTAAAATTTTTATTTATTTATTGGACTGACAGATCAACAGTGTAGGGATCCCGTTCTGGCAGTGTCATCATGTCTCTTGTGCTTTGAAGTGTCATGTATGTCTCTGGTCCCTGTTTTGTCCTGTTTTGTCTTGAATGTATAATGCAGCTGTTTGCCATATCATGCTCTAAATTTATCAATGCTGCGTACGCACAGATGTGTGTATGATCATTTCCAAGCAAAGTGTGGGATTTATCAATATGAGGCGGCTGGGTGGCGTAGCGGAGATTGCGCTCGTCACCAATGCAAGAGACTCCGGTATCGAATCCCATTCTATCGAATCCCGGCCGTCGTACTGGCTCATTGGCAGAGTCAGTGGGTGGAAGTCGATGGGTGGGGATTGGACGTTGTGGACAGCGACCCCTACAGGTCGGTTGGGAGACGCCTGCACAGCAGAGACAGGAAATGGCGGGGGTAGTGTGAGCCTCCCACACGTTACACCTCGCCAATGAGAGTCCGCGCTGTCTGGTGAAAAGATGTGACAGGCTGCCTCCTCGTGTACCGGAGGGGACACGTGATGCAAGGCTTCTATCCTCCCTACAACCGACCAGTGGGGGGCATAGTCGAGCAACGTTCAAGACAGGGGAGGGGAGAATTGGATACACGAAATTGGGATGGGAGAAAAAATAGAAAAATAAGGAGAAAAAGTGGATCAAAAGGATTTATCAATTTGAACGTGTGCTTGAGATTGTGCGTACATCTACGCACAGCTCCGACCGTGTGTACATGGCACCAAGCGGTAGAATAGGAAAACTGCAACAGACGGAATAAGCTTTCATGCATTAAAGTTTCAACACCGACGTGTTCGGTATGACTCATAATTCATTATAGTTCATTGTAAAATAGAGACATGGGTGTAATTATTGTCAAACCCTATAAATAGCAACAGGCCGAGGTCAAGAGAGGGTTTTACGCCATCGCCGGGGGTTTCCCAACATCATCGGAGCAATAGACCGTACCCATGTAGCTGTCAAAGCTCCATCAATAAACTAATTCAGTTATGTTAATATAAAGGGTTTCCAGGGCGGCCGGGTAGTGCAGCGGACTAAGCGTCTGTCTACCACCACAGAGACAGTGGGATCGAATCCAGCTGTGGTGCCTCCGGCTTGGTCGGCCGTCCACACTAACACAATTGGCAGTGTTAGCGGGTGGGAAACCCGGCGAGGGCGGGTCCTGGTTGTAAACAGCGACTCCTACAGTTCGGTCTGGGCGCCTGCACAGCGAGGGAAGGATCTAAGAAAGGTAGTGTGACTTTCCACATGTTACACTCTCCCAGTGAGAGTCCTCGCTGCCAGGTGAAAAGAAGTGGTGGGCTGGGTACACATGTGTCGGAGGAAGCATGTGATAGTCTCCGCCCTCCCAGACCGACGGTAGGGGGTAGAGTGTGCAACGACCAGGAAGGGGATTGGGAATTGGCATAACGACTAACATTGGGATGGGAGAAAAACGGAAAAACGAAGGAGAAAAAAGATAATAAAAAAAAATATATATAGAAAGGGTTTCCACTCAGTCAATGTACAGATAATCTGCGATGCGCATTTGGCTGATAAATGTCGTTGCCGGTGGCCGGGAGGAACCCACGACTCATTCAGGCGTAATTTTATTTAATTCAATTGTAATGTTATTACTGGGGTATCTGTAATTAAAATATCACTTAAATGCGGGTGATCGGGGTTATCCACTGAAGCCATATAGTTAATGACTCTGACCAACCCAATGATTCAATGACCCAACATGAGCTCACGCGCGCACAAGAGCCATCGTAGAGCGCAGTTGGCCTGCTGAAAAGTTTGGTGGCTGTGCCACGGGGGGGCAGAACACCCACCTCCAAATGCCGCAGCAATTTAGTCAAGAGGATCATACAGCAGTTTTAAGTAAGTCTACCCTTGCAAGGTCTTAATCTAACTTTAAAAAACCTAAACAAAAAAAGGCATTTATTTTGCAGAGTTTGTATTCTCCATTGGGTTGCACAGGTAGCAATTTGCTTCAGTGACTCGTTCATTTCAGTCATTACAGTGCAAATGTCAGGTCAGTTTGTCATTTATTCCTGTCAATGTGCTGGTTCTGTAGGACTGCGTCAGTCAACACCCTTGGCTCCTGTGAAATTGACAACTTTATTGGATTTATTTATTCTCAAAACATATTTAAAATCATACGATTAAATATTGTTTAAAATAAAAAGCTAAATACTATTATTTTGTGTGTCATGTTTCCAAATAAGATTGTTCACAATGAAATGCGTATACCTTCAATTTGTTGGTTAGATCAGGGGTTCCCAAGGGGTCGCCAGATGATTTAATTTTTTATTTTTTTTTATTTAAATCCAATTTTTTATTTTAATTTCTTTTTGCAGTTTCGTAGCTCCATTTCTGCAGACCCCTCTCTGATTGGTTGAGCTCCATTTCTGCAGACCCCTCTCTGATTGGCCGAGCACGCGCATGCGCATGAGCTGCGACAAGCGCCTCTAGCCAGGAATCGAAACTCCGTTAAGCTCCAGAGAGAGAGGCTGAAAACCCACAGTTCTTGCCCGACGGATGGGAGCCGAATCCCGGATCCGAGTTTTCTCATGAATACCCCCAAAACATGGAGGTCGCGAACGCAATTTATACGCATGGAAGTATTGATTACGCCATAACGAATCATTAAAAAAATATACCGTTAACTGGAATATGTTGTGTGTGCCTTTACACATATGTTGGATTATGTAATTGGTTTGTCATTAAAAAACAATAATAATCGCTTGCATCGCCGGCTTCGCTAACCAGAGCTCTCTCAGATTCAAAGTTTTAATTGCAGCCTGGAACATACATGTTTCGGAACCAATGTGTAACTAGACAGTTACAATATAACATTTATATTAATTAACCCAGTTAATGCCTTAAGAGAAAGAGTCTGGTGGTCAATGTCGGATTGCTACGGAAATGTTGTGTCTTACTAATAATAACTAATTCCTTGGTCAATAGAAGTCTCTGTGATACTTTCTGAATATGATTTGGGAACATCAAATGGGCAGGGTTATAATAGAAGAAAGACAGTGTAAACAATATAATTAACTCTGAATATAATAATGAGGAAAAAGAAACAGGATACACAACAAGGTACATGAGATGAGGTGGGGGAGTCATGGTACAGTTACAGTAAGTGGGGAGTGCGTCATGGTACAGTTACAGTAAGTGGGGAGTGTAAACACTAAACAGTGATTCAACCCCCCTCAATGTACAGTTTCTGACAGCTGGGCTGTGTTGAACTTGTCACGTGAAATAACGTTATGTGAATAAACCGCGAAATAACATAACGTTACAATGTACAGTTTCTGACAGCTGGCTGTGTTGTGAAATGTGCATAACGTTATGAATAAACCGCGAAGTCACGCGAAATAACGTTATACGCGAATCTGGTAGTACATTTCTTTTTATCTTCTTGATAATGATAACATTACATCCGCCTTTTACCGTGTGACGAGCTAAACCAATCAGAGAGGGGCTTCGTTCAACCAATCAGAGAGGGGTCTGCAGAAATGGAGCTCAACCAATCAGAGAGGGGTCTGCAGAAATGGAGCTACGAAAAGTAGAGACGCGTCAGGCCACTGAACTTAGAAGCAGGCCAGGACAGTGTTTCTAGTTGCAGCAGCGCAATAGTTAGATAACCTAGGTGGGGAACAACCAGGAGATCACTGCAACTCACATAAGTTGGAGAACTATCTCTCTCTCTCTCTCTTGCTCTCACACACACACACAAAAGGAGCCGCATGTGATTGGTGGAGGCGGAATGCTAATCATTGACACATGATGCTAGCCTGTAATAATCCCCCCCAGAAAAATCTACTTTGCATTTGATATTGAAAATATATGCCATCACACACACTGGCATTTAAAGAGTTAGAATTATAAAATTAATATGTGGTGTTATGATCAGGGCTGAAGTTGAATAAAAGATTGTATTGTTTTCAATCTGACATTACAAAAAAACTGAAAATCCATCAAAATCAGTGTTGTTGCTAATCATACATATGCTAGCCTGTTTTTTAACAATAATTTGTGATGCCATCACAAACACTGGCATTTAAAGGGTAGAAATAAAAAAAATGCCTGCACCAGAATGCAGGAAATGAAGTCTTTGTAACAAAACATTTCCTGGTGGGGGACCCCCAGACCCCCCGCTTAAAAAGTGGCCTGACTGGGGCTATATTTTGCACTATATTTCCTGGCCTGAATGATTTCCCCAGTCCGGCCCTGGTTAAAAGCCTCCAATGCTTATTAGTGTGTGTGCGTTTGAACGTGTGCAACAGGTCCTGCATTATTATTATTATTATTACATTTCCATTTATAATTTTTTTTTAATAAAAATATTTAAAAAAGAAATCTATAATAGTGGGGGTCACGGCTCTCTGACCCCGTTATTTTTGGGTCGCGGCCTGAAAAGTTTGGGAACCCCTGGGTTAGATGACCTCCGTGATCAATCTCGCTCTCAGTGAAGTTTCTCATATTTGTTGCTTAGCCATTATTCCACATTCCACAAACACGCATGTTCTCATGGGGGTGTGTAATTACCATATATGGTTAATTAAGGGCGGTTCTGTATGCAAATACTAGAATCGTGCACGAGCATGGACGGTAAGAACAATTTATCAACACGGAGTGTGCGTACAACCTGTGTACGCACGTTTGATGAATCCAGATTTTTCTGTGCGTAGAGACATTCTAAATTCCGTGCGTAGGAGCGAAAATAGAACACGTTCTACGCATTATTGATAAATGAGGGCCCTGGTCTATCTTTTTCCCCCTAACTTTCTTTTTTGGAAGAGTTGTGCAGGTACAAAAAATATCATAGTGCAATTGAGAGAGATCTCCCATTTTTTTATTCTCCATTTTTATCCCTTACCCCCACCCCACCCCATCCCATCAAAGGAGAGCAACAACAAACATACATGTTCAACAGTACAGAATATGCATACATTAAAATAGATAAACATGAATACTGATGTGACAGAAAAACAACGATAATAATTAAAAATGAATTTAAAAAAAGATAAAATAAAAATGTAAAAAAAAGGGGGGGGGGGGGCACAGTCATCACAACCAGGCAAGGATGTCAGAGATTCTATACCAGGCAAGGTCTCCAAGTCTTCTCGAAGGAATTTAGGGAGCCCTTGGAGGTAGAATCTGAGCTTTTCGAGATTGATAGACAATAATAGCAACTCCTTCACCCACCTATTGTGAGATGGAGGTTGTATATGTTTCAACTTTAAAGAGTAAACGAGTCGCCTGGCCAGTAAGGTGGAGAAGGCAAGAACACGTTGTGCTATTTTAGAGGTAAGAGGTTGTGGCCTATCTTTTTAAAAGTAATTACGGCAATCTATATTAATTTGACAACGACATTCGTCGTAAAATCCTACACGTGAAGTTTATTTTTTTTTGTGAGGGACAGTGCACATAAATCAACATAATTCAGTTTCCACATCAATGTAACTCATTAGCCAGAGTTAGCTAATGAGCTAGTTGTCATCCGTAGTCAGTCCCTGCCTAACATGCATGTCTTTTGGCTGAATGATTTTCATTTTATTTCCGTGTCATGCACACGGAAGCTCTCGTGGGTTTTTTATAAGGCACTAATGATACTGTTGCAGTGTTCCATTATTACATCATACGTTACATTTAATTATCTAAATACAGATTACATAAATACAGATTACAGTTCGGTCTTAAACAAAGTATCGTGTCTTCTCTACCAAGCTTGGCGAATAAAATCCGCTACAAAAACAGTTCCCTTCCTGAAGCACAACTCAAGTTGTTCATGTTCATCCAGCTCAAGAAAATCAACATCAATGGAGGACATTTGACTAAAAAGTACTTCCCTTTACGTCCTCGTAGACAAGACATTAAAACACAAAGTGAACCTCATTCTCAATGTCACCTCTAACTCACACACCAAACAAAGTTTGTCCTCCTCTTGGTGGCGTTAAACCTGCTGGTCTCTAGGACTAGTGGTGATGTCTGTCCTCTAGGTGGCATTAAACCTGCTGGTCTCTAGGACTAGTGGTGATGTCTGTCCTCTAGGTGGCATTAAACCTGCTGGTCTCTAGGACTAGTGGTGATGTCTGTCCTCCTCTAGGTGGCATTAAACCTGCTGGTCTCTAGGACTAGTGGTGATGTCTGTCCTCTAGGTGGCATTAAACCTGCTGGTCTCTAGGACTAGTGGTGATGTCTGTCCTCCTCTAGGTGGCATTAAACCTGCTGGTCTCTAGGACTAGTGGTGATGTCTGTCCTCTAGGTGGCATTAAACCTGCTGGTCTCTAGGGCTAGTGGTGATGTCTGTCCTCTAAGTGGCATTAAACCTGCTGGTCTCTAGGACTAGTGGTGATGTCTGTCCTCTAGGTGGCATTAAACCTGCTGGTCTCTAGGGCTAGTGGTGATGTCTGTCCTCTAGGTGGCATTAAACCTGCTGGTCTCTAGGACTAGTGGTGATGTCTGTCCTCTAGGTGGCATTAAACCTGCTGGTCTCTAGGACTAGTGGTGATGTCTGTCCTCTAGGTGGCATTAAACCTGCTGGTCTCTAGGACTAGTGGTGATGTCTGTCCTCTAGGTGGCATTAAACCTGCTGGTCTCTAGGACTAGTGGTGATGTCTGTCCTCTAGGTGGCATTAAACCTGCTGGTCTCTAGGACTAGTGGTGATGTCTGTCCTCTAAGTGGCATTAAACCAGCTGGTCTCTAGGACTAGTGGTGATGTCTGTCCTCTAGGTGGCATTAAACCTGCCGGTCTCTAGGACTAGTGGTGATGGCTATCTCGAGGCACAGAGTATTAAATCGCCTTTTTTAACTCAGAGAAGAAGCGCAGATTTTCCTTGCAGACAAAAACAACCCATTGGCAGAAAAATGTGCTGATAATGAGCTGGATTAAGAAACTCCGTTAGTGACACTCCAGGATAATCAGCAGAGATTTTGGGGTATTTACTCTGCTTGATGGCTTTTTGTAGGAAAAGAATGTTGCAAAATAATTTTTTGAAGCCCAACATCTGGAGCCACTAGAAGGGCTCGTTGAACAATTTTCGGAGCGAGAGCGCGGACAATTTGGACAACTGGATCAATGATCCGTTCATTACGCATGACGCAGGAGGCCTCCCACTGTCTGAGCAGGAAGCGCTCAATGATCTTTCGTGTGACGAGCTACTGAAAGTCAAGTTCACTGGACCCCCCCCCCCCCCCGGAAAGTTCTGGATATCAGTCCGGAACGAGTACCCAGTGTTGTGTAATGCTGCGCTGAGAAAGCACGTCCCCTTCGCATCAACATACCTCTGTGAGGCCGGATTTTCAGAGTAGAAGCGGATCTCCGCCAAAGTGCAGCACGTGAACGCATTTTCTTTTCACGCATCTCGTTTTATAAATGTGTATACAGAAACAATTACGTTGCTTTTGTTGATAATATCCATTCATTTCATTAATAACATAGTGCCGTCATTTCATTTTCCAATAAATACGCATGATCAAGTTCAACAACGTGTGCTTTTATTTTTGATATTCCTTATTTCCACGTTGAAATTACGTGATACATTAACCTGTTCCACCCATGGAATATTTTCGCCTAAAATATATACCTAGGTAAATGGAATATTGCTCCACTTCTATAAGGACCATTTGCATATTCTTGGTATCTAGGGACATCTATCGACCTCAGGGAATGTATTCACAGTGTCAGAAATATTGTGTCTATTACTAGGCTTGCTTAAATTGTGATGAAACAAAGGAGAATATGAATTATGATTTTTCTTTGCATCTTTGACAGTGAATAACACCATGATAATAATGACCAAACTTAAAGAACTGCCACTGATCTCGTTCAGCACCTTTTTGAGATCACGTGTACAAAAAATCGAAGGAAATTTATAAAGGGAAGATGATTAAACCGAAGGTTCTGTAGATACAGTACTGAATTCTGCCATCCGGACTAATGCCATTTGAAATATTATTATTTTTGTTATTATTACTTTTAACCTATTGCTAAACTAACGTATTGATGATAATATACATTCTACATGCTTTTGTGACATGTTAGTGATGTTAATTTTTTTTAAATCCTAAATAAAGTGGGGTCGTGGTATAAAAAGGTTTTGAGAACCCCTAGATCTAGACACTTGTGTGTTCACCGTCACGGCGTCTCCCCTACCGTCGGCCTCCCCGGTGGCCCCGAAGTCTCCGTGCGCGGTGCGCTTGTGCATGGCCAGCGTGGAGGTCTGCCGGTAGGTCTTGCCGCAGTGGCTGCAGGTGTAGGGCTTGCAGTGCGTGTGAACCACGTGGTGCTTGTAGAGCGACGAGTACTCCGTGAAGCGCTTCCCGCAGCCCGGCACCGTGCAGAGGTAGGGTTTCTCCCCTAGGGGGAGACAGAGAGGAGGAGGAGGACGTGAGAACACACAGGTAGGGTTTCTCCCCTAGGGGGAGACAGAGAGGAGGAGGATGTGAGAACACACAGGTAGGGTTTCTCCCCTAGGGGGAGACAGAGAGGAGGAGGATGTGAGAACACACAGGTAGGGTTTCTCCCCTAGGGGGAGACAGAGAGAGGAGGATGTGAGAACACACAGGTAGGGTTTCTCCCCTAGGGGGAGACAGAGAGAGGAGGATGTGAGAACACACAGGTAGGGTTTCTCCCCTAGGGGGAGACAGAGAGAGGAGGAGGATGTGAGAACACACAGGTAGGGTTTCTCCCCTAGGGGGAGACAGAGAGAGGAGGAGGGTGTGAGAACACACAGGTAGGGTTTCTCCCCTAGGGGGAGACAGAGAGGAGGAGGATGTGAGAACACACAGGTAGGGTTTCTCCCCTAGGGGGAGACAGAGAGGAGGAGGATGTGAGAACACACAGGTAGGGTTTCTCCCCTAGGGGGAGACAGAGAGAGGAGGAGGATGTGAGAACACACAGGTAGGGTTTCTCCCCTAGGGGGAGACAGAGAGGAGGATGTGAGAACACACAGGTAGGGTTTCTCCCCTAGGGGGAGACAGAGAGGAGGAGGATGTGAGAACACACAGGTAGGGTTTCTCCCCTAGGGGGAGACAGAGAGGAGGAGGAGGATGTGAGAACACACAGGTAGGGTTTCTCCCCTAGGGGGAGACAGAGAGGAGGGTGTGAGAACACACAGGTAGGGTTTCTCCCCTAGGGGGAGACAGAGAGGAGGATGTGAGAACACACAGGTAGGGTTTCTCCCCTAGGGGGAGACAGAGAGGAGGGTGTGAGAACACACAGGTAGGGTTTCTCCCCTAGGGGGAGACAGAGAGAGGAGGATGTGAGAACACACAGGTAGGGTTTCTCCCCTAGGGGGAGACAGAGAGAGGAGGATGTGAGAACACACAGGTAGGGTTTCTCCCCTAGGGGGAGACAGAGAGGAGGAGGGTGTGAGAACACACAGGTAGGGTTTCTCCCCTAGGGGGAGACAGAGAGAGGAGGATGTGAGAACACACAGGTAGGGTTTCTCCCCTAGGGGGAGACAGAGAGAGGAGGAGGATGTGAGAACACACAGGTAGGGTTTCTCCCCTAGGGGGAGACAGAGAGGAGGAGGATGTGAGAACACACAGGTAGGGTTTCTCCCCTAGGGGGAGACAGAGAGGAGGAGGATGTGAGAACACACAGGTAGGGTTTCTCCCCTAGGGGGAGACAGAGAGGAGGAGGATGTGAGAACACACAGGTAGGGTTTCTCCCCTAGGGGGAGACAGAGAGAGGAGGAGGATGTGAGAACACACAGGTAGGGTTTCTCCCCTAGGGGGAGACAGAGAGAGGAGGATGTGAGAACACACAGGTAGGGTTTCTCCCCTAGGGGGAGACAGAGAGAGGAGGAGGGTGTGAGAACACACAGGTAGGGTTTCTCCCCTAGGGGGAGACAGAGAGAGGAGGAGGGTGTGAGAACACACAGGTAGGGTTTCTCCCCTAGGGGGAGACAGAGAGGAGGATGTGAGAACACACAGGTAGGGTTTCTCCCCTAGGGGGAGACAGAGAGGAGGAGGATGTGAGAACACACAGGTAGGGTTTCTCCCCTAGGGGGAGACAGAGAGGAGGAGGATGTGAGAACACACAGGTAGGGTTTCTCCCCTAGGGGGAGACAGAGAGGAGGGTGTGAGAACACACAGGTAGGGTTTCTCCCCTAGGGGGAGACAGAGAGAGGAGGATGTGAGAACACACAGGTAGGGTTTCTCCCCTAGGGGGAGACAGAGAGGAGGATGTGAGAACACACAGGTAGGGTTTCTCCCCTAGGGGGAGACAGAGAGGAGGAGGATGTGAGAACACACAGGTAGGGTTTCTCCCCTAGGGGGAGACAGAGAGGAGGATGTGAGAACACACAGGTAGGGTTTCT